>NW_026054553.1:193613-471437 GCF_022478715.1 Daldinia decipiens | reverse complement strand
TTCATGTCCTCCTCCCCTTTGCGCCTCCCCCCCCCCCCCCCCCTCCCCCGCCCCCCCCCCCCCCCCCCCCCCCCCCCCCGCCCCCCCCCCCCCCGCCCCCCCCCCCCCCCCACTAAATTACGGAATTTTGTAACGGGGCTAGGACAGAGGTCATCGTGGCCTAACACATTTCTAATATTGTCAAGTTGTATGTCCGAGCAACTACTCTCATCTGTATAGATTAGAGCCCATTGGAAGAAGTTTGAACAGGACATGCATACCGTTAAGGGGGCTAGGTACACATTGGGAATTCAACGGAAATTAGGCAGGTCTTCTTGATAAGAGTGTTCCACATCTCGTTGGCTCTTCTGTTAGATTCTTGCCAGTTCTAGATCAGGTAATACCTAACAAGCAGCAGGAGACTAGCTAGGCTGACGCGGTTTGATTTCATATTGCGCTGTAACCCCTCAACACGACCATCCATGCATGGGCCTACCAAAGGCTGCTCTTAGCCGTACTCAGCTACTTCTCAATATGAATCAGTTTTTCGGCGGTGTCTAGTTGTCCGGGGCGGGATGCTACATAGCGTATCCCGTCATCTTATGATAGGGCTGATGGTTGGACACTTCAATTCTCCCTTGATGTTGGACAAAGTCGGATAACCTGGTGTTGGCTGAAAGACTTAGGGGAATGTAACCGCATGAACCCTGCCGCTGCCAAGGTCGATCCAATGACCAGATATATCTGTACCTTAGGATGAGTTTGTACAACACTTATAGGGAAGACCTGCCTTCATGTATGTCACCTCGATCATACGAAATGTTCTAGCCCTCCAGATCCCGAAACCCGGGAGTTGTAAGATCCAATGGTTGTATGCTTCCCGTTGCCAAAGAAATATTCGAGCAGGAAATGATCGACGATCGAGAATTGCCGATTAATGATCAGTGATAGGTCAAATGCAGAACATGTCTGTCCAGCTGCAAAAGCATCCCTTGTTAATGCCATAACCCTTACTAAGATCCAATACAGCGAATCAGCACGACCAAATGGTCTTTATTACAGCCAATAGCCAGTCCCCTAGAAGGAAGGTCGTTGTTCATCCAAACCTACGAATTCCCCTATCCGGGCATAGAGAAAAATTAACGCCACCCTCTTGAAGGTACCTGGACCAAACTGGGTTTGCGCTATCAAAAACACGAGCAAGAACAGGAAAGCGATTACGTTATTTTGAGGAATAATGAACTAAGACAGAACAAGACCGTTAAGATACGTATATACCACTACTTTATTCTATTAGTTACCTTGGTAGTCTCGAGGTGGACGCGTGAAACCGCTTACTTGGTGGGCCTTTGTTCTTGTTGGAGTCAAATACGAAGTGTTGGTCCTAGTATGATATGATAAATCATGAGATAATCAAGAACGCCTGCATATTGCAGTTCGTGATGGACATTGTATCTTATGAATATCAGTTGATAGACCTTACCTATAGTATGCACTTTATCGAGCCAAAGGTCAGCATATGGGACCGCGAACTATAGTAAAGTTTATAATCAAGGAAAGTAGCCTAATAGGTTATCTAATAGCTTGGCTGGAGTGCTTACAAGTCGATGTTTGTTTACGTCCGCAAATGGCTGGCTCTGCGAATGACCTAGCCTATTCTCAACCTTCTACACAACACATGTTATAACACATGTACTTTCTCAAGTCTATATCACCATTACGTAGAATCTCAGAATTCTTAGGCCAGGAGAGTGTGCTAGGAAGTTGATAAGGAATATGACTATGCTTTACGATTAAATTGACATCTGTTTACGTGTAAGCCGTAACGTACTATCTCCGCCTCATATTAAGCCTACGTCACGATAATGTTATTAGGAATGGTAGCTGTTATATAAAGAGAATGATATGCTTGTCTTGGTAAATACATGTGGATTTTCTTAGATGGTTTAGTGCCCACTACCCTGTCGGCTGGGATAGAAAACTACAGTAACATAACGTTGAGATGGCTGTTTACTTCCGAACAAACATGACTGTATTCCGCAAATGAACATAAGAATACTCAGAGACCCGACTCTGAATTTCTCGGGCCGGCTCAATACTTATCGCATCTGGATGGTGGTTGAGCTTAAGAATGATGACATAGGATTAGCGTGATCATCAACACCAAAAAGTTGACGCGCATAGCAGGGGGGCGCCCGCGGGGTGAATGGGAATCCTGGCATAGGATATGTATGTACGATGGAAAATGGAGGCCATAGACATGCAGGCAGGAATCTGATGTGTCCAAGGTTGGAGAATATAGTAGTACGGCATATGAGACATTGATGAAATCGGAAAGATGTCGTACGAGATTTGCAGCTGTCAGAAATTTAATGTGACGTTAATAGGTATGTGCTGACATTCATTGCTTGTTTCGGTCTTCACTGCTAAATAGGTACGCTTGTACAACTCCTAAGCAATAAACCCTGAGGCTGAAAACTTGTAAGTGAACAAACTACGTAATAAGGCTTTTGGAATTAGAGGTTGATATGTGTGGAGAATATTGAAGGTGGAGCAAAGCGGACCGGACAAGCACTTGGAAAAGCTTAAGCACGTGGCCGAACAGGGCCTGAATGCTCCATACCGAACGGGCCCCCACCTTCAATATCCCTGTTCGTGTCACGGTCGCGGATAGGCGCATCCGTTAGTGTTCCCGAGTTCCCAGCCACCTTAACCGTGCAATAAGGCCGACTGGTTCGGCTAGATTGGACCCACTTAGACTAGGTATGGTATTTACCGTATGTAGGTTATGTCCTTATTAACTGTTAACTGATAGGATGGTTTGACTACCTAATTTTCTGAAGCGGATATTCGCACATAGAACACTTACCATACGCTCACTTATGTATCAACTTAGGTAGTTACCTAATACCTCTAACCTCTAACCTCTAACCTCTAACCCCCAGCCTCTAATACTGAAGCATCATGGAAACAAGTGGCCTAACCGAACCACTATTATTATCACGTCATGCTTCCCTAGGTACTTATTCACGTACCTAGGTATAGATACCCTGGAACGGGGATTTTTATTGTATACGTGTATGTATGTCCTCAGGTGCAAACTAGCTACAGTACACATCCCACTTATATCGTAGTATAAAAAGCTTAGCCAATAAAATTCAAATGAACAAGGTACTGTAGATAGTTCGCATGCCTTCAGTCGTCTTGGTTGTAGTATTCTTGCAACATAGATCGGACATAACAATTCCGCGTCTCGGTACGTCCACTAATACGACGCATATAAGCCTCGCGGACCATTACCGCCTTTGTGGCTTCACCTGTCTCTACGTTGGAAAGCAGGTTATGAAGAGTGCCGGCTATCATATGTAATCATACCTAACCTAGGGTAATCAGTGAGCTTTTGTCACATCCCGAATATTAGACTTGCTACCGATGTTTCCTTTACAAGACGCGTACAAGTTACAGTACCAGAAAAAAACGATCTATCATCACGAGGCTCATATCAGACGCGATAGCTAATGCAGCAAGCCCGATTGAGAAACCCCAGGATCTATATTGCAACATTATTCTACTTCAAACTTGAGTACATGTAGGTAGTTAGCGTCGCAGAGTTACGTGCCCTATTGATACGTCGCCCTCATTTCTTTTTATCCGTTAAACTGCATTATTGTAATTCCAATTTTACGGTATAAATTTAGTACCAAGTTAAAGGTTTTTATTATGCGGGATCCTTTCACAAAATCGCGATTAAACTCCTTGTCTTAACATGACAGCTGCTATTAACGCTCTGTAGACATTAGGCGGGATAGCCTCGCCTAAGTGCTTGAAACTACTAGGTTACCATACTAATTGTTTACCCTCACCCAATGGCTTATGAGTGCTAAACTTCAAGAGTAACACTACGCTTTCGTCCTATGGCAATGTGCGCTCTTTTTACTACATATAAGGACCGAACTCGGCGCAATCTTCGATTAGGAATAGTTATTTCCATGATCTGTTGAAATCATCGCAATCCATCAGCTATTCAAGTGAAGCTAATCATAGGTTAATTTTGTAGCAAACGCCGCCGCTTCCGCCATACGATCGTCAGTTCATTATTAGAGCCTGGGCAAACTGGTGGCTGCGCCCCACAATCCCGGTTGTCTTGGATATTCCCCAATGCCATTAATCCGCTCCCTTCCCTAATCCCTGGAAACTGCTGGAAGGTCCCATCTGATTACCTATTCTCAACATTCGACGCCATGACTTCGCCGTCATCGGCTATACAGACATCTCCTCCTTTCAATAGCTCGTTGCTGGGATCGGGGCACCGGGGGTGGCATTGGTAGTCATCATTGTAGGAACTTGAGTCTGGTTGACCTTGTATCTGAGAATCCATTGATTTCCAGACTCGTTTGTATTAACAAGTTCCATCAACGTGTAGCGTACGACGCCATCCTCGACCCGAGGAACGCAAATATCGTGCGAGTGTCTCGGCAAAGGCATCTCGAGGACTTCACCGTCGACATCTCGTCCCTCCGCCTACATGATGTATTAGCCAGATTTTTGTTGTAAGATGCGATCCCACTATTTCCGGGCGAGTGACTTACGCAGCAGTTTGCGCAGGGGGAATTGTTAACGTATACCCAATTAGGGCAGTTATGAGTGTAAAAGTACTTGCATCGGTACTTATAGAAACCGCCGCTTCCACTCATTGTGAATAATACCTTCACTTGAAAAAAGGGAAGCTGTCGGCTTTAAAGGATAAGACTTTAACGACTTAGTCGCGAGGTAGAGTAATGAGTTATTACTGAATGACAACAGCAAGGAGGTTACTGCCCGCTGGCAGCCAAGCGATAAGGTTTCACTGACGGACTGCAAAGTCCAATTCAGTGAGAAAGTGACCAATACAGGTGCTCAAGAACCTCGAAATGGCTCTTGTTGCAAGGATGCTCCGAAAAAAATAGAGTGAACCAAGGTAGGTGTGCGGAAACATCCTTATTTATCTCCAGGGGTCTTATCCTGCAGTAGGTACTATATGTATACATAGCTTACTTAGGTACGTACAATGAGATGGTCTCTCAGCCTTGATTCTTCAAGAGTTGGCTTTCTAAAGATTTGTCTAGGCCGTGTCGATGTTTCTGGCAAACACGTTTGGAACACAACAGCTTAGGTTAGGCAGTCTGCCATATCCACAACCATCTTTCCAACGGGAGGTCCCCTGCCATGCATCAATGAAGTCCCTGCGGCGACAAGGGTCAAGGTGGACCCGAAAGTATTCTGGAAACACGCCTTTCATTTAGTTATAGCACACACCTATCAAATACCGTAGAAAACTGTGCGGGAGCAGCAGGCATATCAACTTTGACATGTCATATATGGGAGGGGTCGTATCATATGTATGTAATAATAGATGAACATTGTATTTTTTGGACTAACCTTAAGAAACCGCGACTTAGGTCTTTGAAAAGAGCGCGAGTAGAGAGTCATCGGACCGTTACTACTAAACCCGCGCTCGTCTCGCTATTGGTATGTTGAAGGGTAGGATACGCGACATTGTACTAAACACAACCTATCCCCTATTGGCGGAACTTGGGTAAAAGAAGTCGTAAGGTTCCAACCGGGACTTGAGAACTTCGCATATATGAGTTCTCATAAAAAGGGGCTCTTTTCAGTTGGACACAGATATAGTAGTTGTATTCCAACGCAACCAAAAAAAAAACTTCAGTTTTGTTCCCTGCATTTTACCTGTTGTACCATGCCAGCATCGAAAGGCATCCAGACGGGTGGTGGGAACGCGGGGGGAGTGCCGAAGAGGAGGCTTGTCTCTCAGCGCCGACAGTTACACTGCGGCCAAAGGGTCGAATAGCAAAGCGGAAAGGCTTGAAGCTTCCCAATAGGGGCTCCTAGGAGTGGTATAAGCTAACATCAGACCCCCAACTACATATATGTACCTACCCACCCCCGTCGCCATCTTGCCGCGTTTCTACTCCCTTTTGACGATGGCCCTACATATGTTAAGGAACCATTCTCCAATGCAGAATAATTATACCCCAGATGAGGCTGAAGATTCCAAGAAAAACCCAGAGATTTACTATTGGCCGGGGGACCCTCCGCGGGGGACAACAGCATAAATTAATTAATAAATCTCCTTACATCGTCCAACCTGCATACGTGTATATATATATTTTATATATACCTACATAATGGGTGTGGTACCTACATGTATGGAAGAGCGCACATATATTGGTTAGGTACCTAATATATGTATATATTTACATACCTTACATTATGTACTAGGTAGGTATGCATATACATTACACATAACTTACATGTATGCAAGTTTACAACTTATTAATTAAACAAGCTCGTTTACTAACGGGCCCTTGCGTTCTGATCACCTAATAGTGGGAACACTGGAGAAAAAAGGGGGGCATTTAGGAAGCAACAGGGAAGCCCCCGGGGCAGCACTGACTCCCGCTGTGCTAGGTCGGGTAAGACCCTAGGAAGGCCCTCCGCTCCACTCAAGTACATATGTAGAATGTCTTAAAACTTAAACCCAAAAAAAATCTCCGGTCTCCGGGGAGAGAGGCCGGAAAAACCTAGACTAGGACAGGGTCCAAACATTTTGACCCTTGACGTCAAACATTGAAATTTCCCACACCAACCAACTCTCGTCATAATATCAACTATCAAGAAATTGAAAAGTTCAGAAACTTACAGGAATTTACGCTAGAAACCAGATAATCTGTCGCGCCACAAATACTCGCTCACTCGCATCACGTCTGCCTATACATCTGCCTATCATATGCGCGTTATGCCTAATTGTTATGTCTAAACGAATGCATGCAATCCTTCCTTTCATTTATCCGTGTCATGATCTACCTCTAGGCCCTTTTTTGTTTTTTGTTTTGTTTCGCCTGTCTCCTAAGCTAACCTGCCATTCATGCTCGGAATAGTATGTCTCTTTTCGATGGCGATTACTTATTGCAGATATTAACACGCATCTAGAAACCTCGCTCTTAGCCGCCGTGGACCTGCACACTCACACTCACACTCACACTCACACCCAGATACAGATGCACGGCTTACCGTACGTAGCGGGCTCATGTGTCTGTACTTGGGTTGCCGAGCCTAGGCTAAAAACAATCTATTGACATACGCACGTATGTATAATCTCGTAGCTATGGCCGATCATTCGCCATATCGAGCATTACCTTGGCGGATGCTTTACGACGAATACGGGATATCGGCCTTTGTGTACGGGATTGCCCTTCGATCCTGTGGCACTTGTGGTGTCTATCGACACTCGCTGGCGCGCTCATCTCAGAGGCTAACCATAAGCATCTTGAGATTAATCTGGGTCACTATTCCGTATGTGTCCTGGTTGAAGGGGAAGAGTTGTCGTCGTATGTTCGGGTCATAAGCCCAGGAAGGTTTCACCCGGTTTCCTACGTATAACGATGCCGAAACACATTCAATTCACAAGTATCTTGAGCCGATTCGGCTTCGGGTACAATCAGGTCCTCGGCTTAGACAATTCTCAAATGTATCATGCATGTCTTGTGTCGCGATGGACGATACACTCTACTCTGCCCTATTATTAAGGAACCTCTGCATCGGAGTACACTACGTGGACAATGGTCGCGGGTTCGGGATGGCGTGTCTTTCGTCAAGCAACATGCCGGTTAGTCAGTCCACGACTAACATGTCTGAGTAACAGATGTTACTTGGTCTATGACATGTCAAGTTATGTTATTTCGAGATCTACGGCAGACGTAGAAGTGCATGACGCGACATGGCTGTCTTTACGGCCAACAATTTGATTAGGTGGTTGCCTACGATATAATGCGGCTTAATGGTCTACTATTGCTTAGTATCTCCCCCGAAACCAGCCTCTCGAGTCATCTTCGAGACTATTCTTGGCTAGGTACGTATTTGCAAGGCAAGGCAACTTTGTGCGGGTTTTTGGAAAGCCGGCCTAGATGCGGATTGGTGTTTACTGATACCATAATTTCTTGTATTTGGTACTCGCATATGCTCTGCATTTGTTGGCTTACAACAGGGTAGGCTTCAGATCATTTCCAACTCCAGAGCTGTGTTTTCTTTCACTGTCAAACTTGGACGAAGGCTGGTTGGTACTATTAACCTATTCTTACTAGCTTAGTGTCGGGGTTGGCTCCATGTCCACGATGGACTTACAGGACCACGGCCTGGGGTTGACACCTTCATACACATGTCATTATCTCAAATTGGAGACTATTAGCGACATTGGGATAAGCTTAGCTGTGATTGGCAACTAGGACATGGTGGTCTACTTTTTTATTTTTGATGGCGTTGATCTAAACTAGTCATCCCGGGTCGTTGGTTCTGTTGCATCTCCAATCCCTACCTGGGGATTAGGTACACTCGCTACTCGAGAGCCAGCCAGCCTTACTCGCTGATATTCTATCACTGCCCCATTAGCGACATGCAATGTGACACTCGATGGCACGCGTCGTATGACACTGCAACTCAGGAGACCAGTATTGATTTTCAAACCAAGCTTTCAGTTCAGCAATGAGTCTGCCGGGGAGGACACAGCCAGTGATATTGCCAGATGCAGAGTTTGTGCTAGATGCCGCGCCTTTAATGTTCTGGGCTTGGGCGGGAGAACGATACAATCAGTACCTTCGCTTACATGCCAATACCTTGATACCCCATCTTGGAGATGTGGGAGTCTGAAAAGACACTAGAGAAATTTGCTGTTTGGTATCGTCGAATTGCAAAGAAGGTAAATCCTAAAACGCTACTGTTAAGATAGCGTTGGCTATTTATGAAAGTTTTCGGTCAAGATATTAGACCCTCCTAACCTCTGATTTTCCCATTTTACCACTGAGAATCAGAGTTCGAAATATACTACGGTGGGACGATATTAGTAAACGGCCAGTTATCCGCATAGGATATAGAGGAAAGCTACGAAAGCCACGAAAGCTACTATAAGGTTTCGGTGTCCTATGTTCTCAAGATGCTGTGAAACGACGGGATCAAGGAAAACCGCATGAGAATCTTATCACAAGTCTTTCAGAGTCTAGGCTGCTACCTACAGCATTTTGCGCCGAGAAGTCCCTGCAGATGTGATGTTGCATGGAGGTATTACTACAGCTTGTACAGCGACCGCGTCTACTCAGTTGCCTGTACAGCATCTTAGCTCAGTCCTCATTTGCGGATCAGTATCACGACCCATAACTTCTGAATCTCCAGGTAAGTTACCGGAACCAATAATCACACCTTCCCCCGATGCGATTAATTAAAATCGGAAACTCGTGTCGCCACTTGACGCAAAGCGTGAGCGCACTGCTGTTCAGCTACTCCTCCTTTATTATGGCACCTCCAATATGAAGATAGAGAAATAGGGGCACCTGAATACTTTACATACGATGGCGCGTATTCTATCATCAGCAGAGTTCTGCCTGATCCTACTACCATTAGTAGCACTTCGTAGTAATGAGAAGGTTGGCACTTGACTTCTAATAGTCGGCCAACAATCTCGATACATATCTCATTTTAGTCTAAGATGAAAGATGGTGGAGTTGCTTTCCTTAGGAACTCTACGTGGCGTTCTCTAGAATCGATCAAACACGCATAACCGATAATAGGCACGTCAGATCTCAGATGATATGCCTTAGTAGTTATTGATCTGAGTCAGGAGCATGTAAATGGCTTCTTATCCAAGTATATCTTCAGCGGTGGCAAAATCGGAGAAGCATGGAAGTTGTAAGGTTTCTAGTACAATACGACGTTACCTGAGCATCAAGAAAAGATTTGCGGATTACAAAGGGGTCGATATCATGAAGTCGTGGCGACCAGTTCGTGACGACCAGTTCGTGGCAACCGTAATCTCACAGTGCCGATGCGAAGATATGATTACATCTATTTTAATCATATTTTGGAGGAGTTTATATGATTTTACTCTCCGGCACCGCCGTCCAACATAACGCATTAGCTCTCGCAAGACATAGCCACGTCGATTAAATATTGGCCTCAGGTGTGTCCCCTAAGAGTTGTTACGTTACCTAAGAGGTATTCCGAGCTTGATGGCGATTCCTACGGGAACTTACTTCCCCGCCACGATTTCGAGATAATCCATACCCGGGGGCTATCAGCCTGGCCACCATCAAACGGACACACCGCCCAGTTGGCGATCACCAGGGATGAGTTTATACTCTAATTCCATGACCTGATTGTTTTTATGAGCGGCTTCCTTCGGACTGACGATCATGCTAGATGGTCGGGTTGACAGAAATATGCATTTCGGTAACTTGGACTCTTTCGCCCTTCGGGACGAGTCTGAAGAAGGTAGAGACATCGATACATGAACACCAGGGCCGAAGACTCGTGGGTAAGCTTTGGGCCAATCAAGGAACTGGCTTGTCGAGAAGCCGCCTAGACTGTTCCAGAACCACGATCGCTTGGGCTTTAAAGCCTCGTGATGGCTTCTCAGGAAGTATTGTGGACCGCTACTATGCATGGAGACCGATGTCTGGCGTTGGAGATGAGAGATGCGGCCGATATCTGTCCACTGCGTATGACTTCTGCGTATGACTTCTCGTATTCATGCGGTTGGAATCTAGACCTCATTACATGCGTGGTCGGTTTATCTCCTTTGCGTCTTATGATGGGATGCATGCAAACGGTAGTTGCACGCCCTACCCCTTCTAACCACCTCTCTGAGCAACCGAGGCTGTGTCACGTCTCAGGGGCTACGTCTCGCCATCCAAGACCCCCGGTAGCGAGATATTTTCAGAAGGAAAATACAGCTTGGAAAAACTTTTAGGATCATCGAAGAAAATATTTTCTCAGCTGCTCAGCAAGGGGCGGTCCCGCCTGGGAGCGATATTTTCTACCCCCCTTTCTCTACGTTAAGTACCCCTATCTTTATAGGTCACAAAATAATATATCACAAAATGCAAGCGACTATTCGACCGTCGATTCCAAATATGTATGTCTGTTCTAGTAGCTGAAAATGGCAACTACCGAAGTCCTATGCTGGTACATACATAGGGCAAGGATATCTGCAGAGGATAAACCGCATCTCTACAGGTTGTCTTGGATGCGCAAAAGTTTTTGGCGAGAGACTTTTACGCCTCTTTTCATATTGCATCCCCAGTCCTTTTTACCCGCCTATCATAAAGCACCGATCAGAAGATCAGAACGCCACAACTTGGACACCACAACTTGGACACGGAATACTAACTCTGCCCGTCTGTGTGTCTAGGTAATCATATGACGAGACAGCTCCCGTAGGTATCCATTACAACAAAACATTCGCTCGCCTAGTTCCTAGCTTTCCCTTAACTACGGTAACTACCGTTGATACACTGCTCTGCTGTCCGCCTCGATAGGTATTCGAGATTCGGCACTCATCTCTTTGACGCCGTGCTCATTAGGTAGCTCTGACGGCGGCCAGTTGACATGCATTGGCGGTTGGGTAAAGGGCGGCGCGCCCCACGTCGTCGAACTCCAGTTACTAGGACCCATCATGTTTGCTTGGGCTTCTTGCAGTTCTGCCGCCTCTTGCCTCCTCTTCCGCCGCCGCGACCAAAACATCCACAATATCACCGCGCCCAGTGCCAGAACCACGAATGCAGCACCAATGCCGACACCGGCGGCGGCACCGGCACTAAGCCTGGTACGCCCGTCGCTATCAGGTTGCGCTTCCGCTGTCGTTGATGTCGAGGGCGAAGTTTCCGATGCGGGGGCGGAACTGTCTGACAACGATCCGGAAACTACGGTTGCCGTCTCCTCTGCCGTCGTCGTCGCGGGACTGTTCTGGATCACAACGCCGTACGCCATGATGGTACCGGGAGCGAACAAACTCGTCACCGATCCGGCTTCCTCATCCCCATTCAGCGTGCCATCGATGGTCGTGAAGCTCGTCTCCGTGTTTACTCTGTATACGGACATGCAACCTAGCGTTGGTCCCCACGGGTAGCTATAGCTGCTCGACGTAGGAGCACATTCGTAGTTCCCTTGCCTAGATAGGTACGTCTCTCATTAGATTTCTACATTCGATAACATTCGATATATCGCTTCCCTCGTCGTTCGGGTCCGCTCGTCTCTTAACATCAAGCCCGGTATCCTATCCTATCCTATCCTATCCTACCAAATACTACAGGTGGACAGATGGGTGGCTACCGCTAAGGCTACGGAAATTCAAGAGCAAAGGAAAAACGCGTATGCGATGTTACTTACGGACAACATGTCGCCCGCGTGGCGACGATTGTACCCCCCGCGGTCGATATAGACTCGCAGGCGCGCGTATAGCCAGAAGGGCATACTCCGGGACTGTAATACTGATTTTGATAGGGAGAGTAGTCGTCAGGGAAGCACGATGATTGTCCCGGTCGGCCGTGCAGCCAGTAGAAGGTTGAAGCGGTGTTGACCCAGTACAGCGCTGACGATGCGACGCAGTCGGCCGGTGGCGTGAAGCTCGTTGTAAGTGGACCGAGCGACATAGTTGCGTATGGCTCTAAGCCCTCGGCCGAGTGGTTGATGGATGGATATCCGATGTAGATCCCGTGTTTACGTCCTTCTCCTATCTCTATCCCTTGTCCTTTCTTTCTTTCTCTCTCTCTCTTCAACAGACCGACTAGTAATATCAGCCTTCACTATGCGCAATCTGCCGTGTTTGGTTGCACTCGTATCGTCTCTATTATTATTTCCGAATTAATAAGAAAAAGAAAAAGAGAAATCGGGTTCGTGTTTTCTATTTTATTTTATTTTTCCGCGACGACGCTACACGCAAGGAGGAGAGAAAATTAGAACCCGGCTAGACAAAACATCTCTGTCTGCCTCGTCTACCCACAGATTGGCAGTATGGCTGGTTTATTAAAATTTGCTGGGTGATTGACATGCTGGCACTCAGGGCGCCGGAAGGATTGGAATCCCGGACCAGCCATGATCTCACGTCGTATGCAAGCCCTTCCATCATATATTCTCTGTGCCGCTTTGCCTGACGAGTATGGACTGGCTTAGCAAATCAAGGGGCTCGCATGTGCCGCTGTCATTGGAGACTCATCTGTTTTCTCATTGCCACACATACATACATAGGTAGCCAGCCATAGCGGCGAACCTGGTTGTATGTATTTTGCTTCTTAGCTGCGAATATGCATGGATGCATGGATGGATGCATGGAGAGGCAAATAGGATAACAATAAAGCGCGTCTATGCCACCCCGGCCTTTGCCACTTGTAGTATGGATCGTCGTGCCTAGACATCTTTCAAACTTGGCTAAGCTCTTTTCGACTCGGCCTTCACGCAAAGTCGAAAGGCTGAGCTGTCTATCTTATTTGTCTCGTCTCCGCTATACATATACATAATATGTACGGGCACCCTTGGAAGCAGACTGGAAGGCTCTCTCGAGACTTGGGGGCCAAAATCTAATTAACAGGCGGTCACGCATATGTATGTACATACCTACCTACATACCTACCTGTCGATTGTCCAGTCTAGTCCAAATGCTACAGATTACGGGATGCCCCGTTTAGAAGTGGGCGGCTGCTACTATGTCAAAATAAGAAAAACCGGAATCCTTCGTCGGCCTCTTAGCCCTACGCGGACCCCAGACACGGATACATGGCGGTAATCGACCAAAGCACCGCTCCGTGCATTGGCCGCCCCGCCGTTAATATATTATCCTAGCATAGGTCGAGCACTGCTGGACGTAGTAGCTTAAGTCCGGTTGTCAGGTAGGTCCGAGAGGAGGTTAAGACGTCCGGATATTATTACCACAGCCCGGGGACCATGACCATATGTAGGTAATTGATGAAGAATTTAGGTTAGGGATGGAAACTGTCTGTTTACATACCTACCTATATATTAATGCAGGGGTGGACATCTTCAATAGCCTTTCTCCTTTGTATATGTAGTAGAGTAGAGTGAGTGGAGCACGAGCTGAAGGATTACGTGTTCTCGGTATTTCAGCTTGTCTTAACATTCTCTAATCCAGTAACCTGGGTACCTAATCCAGCATTAGCTCCGTAACTATGTACAATATATAACCCTAACTAACCTACCTAGGTTACCTACACATATAAATATAAATACCTAGGTACCTATACATAGTATAAGCGCGGCAATCCCCCGTAACTACCTTAACTCCAGCCGTGGCCCCGGCCTAGTATCAAGGCGAACATGTCCGGGACCGAACATATGAGACGTCCGTCCACTCAGAAACCACGCCATGTCCAAGTCTCCCGTGTCTCACCGCCACCCAACTCATTCATTTGTGCTTCACAAGGTAGGCAGTCTCATTAATTCTGCCGCGAGATAGTTATACTACATGAGAAGCACCATTTATATAAGACATCAAAGTCTTTTGCACAACCCCGTCATAAATTCAATTGACTAGCTTGAATACGTAGACGGATACCAGATCGATGCTATCAGGACCAAGCCATTTCTGTTAAGCTTCTAAACCGTGGGCCATCCGCTCTAATATTTATTTATCGCGGCCTCCTTGTCATCTAAAATAACTTGCCTCAGCCTTGCAACCCCTGCTTAGTAAAAAATTGAGTATATATGACACAATCGTACACCTTCAAGAACGCTGCTGGGACAGCGGTTAGCATATCGTGTAGTCCATAAGATTCTGTTATAGACTGCCGTCTCTGAATAAGACCCCTCTTAGATATGCTTATTAGCTTTTAGGCTGTCAATCCTAGGTTTCTTACCCCCGAGGCGTCGGCTCGAGCCTGCATCAAAAGGACTATTGGACTCTGATCATCCTAGCTCGTAGAATATTCTCGTTTCCTAAGGGTGGTTATAGCCCAGGTCAGCGGCCGCCCTTCATAGCAGCTCGGCGTCTCATCTTGTCAGCTACTGCCTTCAGTGCCAACTTGACCTCTTTCTGCCCGTCCCAAGACTCGATATCATAATATACGGGGGCAAGTTCCTACAACCATTTAGTTAATTACCCGGACTTCATTTACATATATATAGTATTGACTTACCAAGAGCCACTCCGGCTTGATTCCGGTGACTGTTCGGATATAATGTTTAGATGTCATGACAAATTCGTTGTAGAGAACCCAGTCGTATTCTGTCTGGAGCACGGTGCTCGGGTGCAGCATCACTTGTTGGCTGTTGTCTTTCAGGGTGCGGTATACCCTATCCTTCTCCTTTTTGGCCACTTGCATGAAGAAGCCGGTGACAAGCGCGCGACGAATGTTAATGTAGTAATTTTTATCGTTGAAGTCTGTGCTGACCAGGTCCAGGCCTTGCGTTTCCATAATACGCTTGAGTTGAGCACGGACGTTATCCGCGCTAGAAAGGTGACGGAACGACAGATAGTGCTTGTGGCACCATGTCCTCGCATCTTCGCTGCGGTTCAAGACCCCCTTAAAAGCGTGGTATACATTTAGCATAGTTAAATGATCACCGTCGGGATGCTTGAACAAATTCTTCATTTCATCAGCTTCTCGCCTCTTTTGAGCTGGGCGCACGAAGATCTGAGGCACCGAGAGCAGTGCAGTAATCGAGAGCATTTCATTCGAACAGTAGAACTCAGGGCTCGAAATGAGCATGACGGCTAAACTGGGATCTAGGGGAAACTCGGATGCTAAACCGCCAAGAGCTGTTAGTTCCCCTTCGTCGTCGAGGCACCTAAGATAGTTAAGTTCCTCGAGAGCTCGCATCATGGTCTCGGGAGCAGGAGGGTCCATGAGATCGAAATGCACCAGATCTACAACACCAAGCTTCTTGAGCTCGAGCACGGTGTTCGCAAGGTTAGATCGAAGAATTTCTGGATATGTCTGCTCAATCAGCTCATCTTTAAACGCCTTTTCCGTATAGAGCCGGAAACACTTTCCAGGCTTTGTTCGACCAGCACGACCAGCTCGCTGCTGAGCAGAAGCCTTGGAGATGGGAGACACCAAAAGCGACTCAACTCGTAATCGAGGGTTATAGATCTTCTGTTTACTGAAACCAGGGTCGACAACATAGACGATACCGTCGATTGTCAAACTTGTCTCGGCAATATTTGTTGATACGATGCACTTGCGACCAGGCCTGCCACCTTTTTTGAGCGGAGGGGGTGCTGGGTCGAAGATTTTCTGCTGCTGGTGTGGAGGGAGCGTACCATAAAGGGGATAGACCGTCATCGGTCCGCAATCAGTTTCCCTCACAAGCTCGTCGACCTCGAGGGAGATCTTCCTACATGTATCCTCGATCTCTTCCTCGCCGGTAAGAAATAGGAGAATGTCCCCTTCGCCCTCACCAGCATGGATTTGAAGCACAGTACGTATCGCACCCTCTACGTAATCCTTCTCGGGCTCGGGTGTGTAGAAAATCTCGACAGGGAATGTTCGACCTGGGACAGCGAGCAAGGGCGCATCGAAGAAATACCGTTGGAACTTCTGCGCATCTAGCGTGGCAGACATGACAATAAGCTTGAGGTCGGACCTGCGCCTGGTGATCTGCTTTAAAAGTGCCATAAGTATGTCGGTAGCGAGGGTACGCTCGTGCGCTTCGTCCAAAATGATACAGCTATATCGTGACATGTCGTGGTCGTGCATCGCCTCCCTCAACAACATACCATCGGTCATGTACTTAAGCATCGTCTTGGAACTCGTCTTATCTTCGAAACGGATACTATAACCGACCTCCTCTCCTAGGGTAACGTCAAGCTCGTTGGCGACACGTTGGGCAACAGACATGGCGGCGACTCGTCGGGGTTGCGTACAGGCAACCAGCTTTCGATTAAGATGTGGTAGTTCGTCATAAACGACATATTGAGGAATTTGCGTCGTTTTACCAGAACCGGTCTCGCCGACGAACACCAGTATTTGCGATTTATGATATAGATCGAGAAACTCTTGTCTACAGCAGGCGCATTAGTATAGGACCGCAAAAAGGTAAAGGATGTAAGGGTGTAAAGGATCAAAACAAACTACTGGAAGCAAGTTTACCTTTGCTTATGAACGGGGAGGTTGCGCCTCGACTTCAATATGTTAAAATACTGTTGTGAGTGCGGTTCTCCCGTAAAAGGGTTATTGTCGCCATCCTCAGCTTCGGATGCTTGTTTGGCTGTTGTCTTTCGTTGTTCGAAATGCGCCAGAGGAGAACCCTTTGGCAGTCTATCGCTAAACCCGGAGCCGTTTCCGTTGTAATTGTTATCCCAGCCGTCATTACCATTACTCCAATGTGCAAGGTATTTGTTGTATTCGGCCGGTTTCGAATCGCCGCCCTCTTTTGTTTTAACGCGCTTCATAGGCGTCTCAGCATCTGGACTACTCAGGCGCTTCTTGTCATTCTGCGAACCTTTTCCATTTGATTTATCAGCCATCGCTACTACTTTTTCTGCTGATGAATGTAAGGATATGTCGCTGTATGTCCGAGAGGGTCGATGCTGTCGCAATGGGTGGCTGTTAGGACAAGGCTGAAGAAAAAAAAAAAAGGGCAGAAAGGCAGAAAGCTAGAGGTCAATGATTTTTATTTTTGGTTAAAACGTTCTTAGCCCCACTTGTCCGTGCCTCTTGCCCCAAAATGATACCGTCTAACCGCGCATTCATTCATTTAAACAAAATTTCATACTTTCTATATGCATCTATGAATGCATAGAAATATATAATTCAAGTATAACGGTAATATTTGCGGATGGTACTTTAAATAAATTAAGGCAACAAGTATCTAGGTAGCAACATGAACAATTGTAGTTCATAATGTATTATACATACACTTGGTTGTACAGCCATCCGAAATCATCGCAATCGAATCTCTCAAGGAAGGAGTCCTACAGATCTCAAGAAGTGACTCGTCGCCTAGCCATAGTATACATCCATCCGTCCAACTCCTTGAATCCCCCCCGCCTAACCACATATAAATCTCCTTCGTATACATGAACGGAGGAGTACGAAATCAAAACATTCCCCTTTCATGAGCCCTATGCCCGAGAAATAAAACAAGCCTATGTAGGCGCTAAGTCTAACCGTGAGATGATCATCTGCCGGAGGTTGAGCAAGATGCCATCTAATCAACGCCAAACTCCACAGAACGGCACGTGCCGTCCCTGGGACCATTATTTCATGGTTTCGTTATGCTCGTGTCTTGTTCGCCACATTCCTTATGCTACTTTCTCGGATCGGTAATCTCAATATTCTCATTTGCGGTATTACAGTGCGTGCTACTGATCCGCCGGGCATCTCTGATAATGCTCTCAATCAATTCCATGGAATCGTCTGGTACTTCCGGAAGGTCACTTGTGTCCACTGCTATCGAAGGTACAAGTGCCGAGGCTATAGGGGTCGTGGTATATCTTCCTGGTGATGATACTGACTCTGCTGCGCTTGGCTGTTGTATAGCTGTGGCGGCTGATAACCGTTGTATGTCTGCTGGTCGTACGTCACGTACCGAAACTGTTCGTGACTCGTCTGGCTGAGGCTGCTGCTGTTAGGCACTGTCTGCGGGAACTTCTGCCAAAAAGGTCCGCTTACATTGCTGGGCTGGGGCCCTGGACTTTCTATGTGCCTCGGAATTCCGGATCCGTCGTTCATCGACGGGCCCGGCGCATTTGGGTTAATAGTCGGGGTGGCTATGGTTGGTGTCATAGAACGAGATGGGTGTTCCGTTGGGAAATATTGAGGCTGAACCGGAACCTGTGACTTACGTAGTGTTTCCCACGGTCGAGGAGGTGGTATATAAGTCTGCCTAGGTGGTAGACTTGGTGTCCTTGCTAGAGCATTTGAGCTTGTCGACGGGGGCAGTTTCTGGCCCATAGTGGCCATATTCGATGGTGAGGGGGTATCTACCTTGGGCTGTGATGAGTTGGGGTTTGGAGCTGAGATGATCATTGGCGAGGTGACCGAAGCGACCTGAGAAGATAGTATTGGCGTCGAAGGTGATTGCTGGTTTAGCATGGCTTGGTGTGCTTGAACGGTAGTTTGCTCGTTGCGGGCCTCGAAGTTTCTCGTCTGTAACAATGCGGCATATTGGGCTCGGATTGCTGGATGTAGTTGTGTTATAGGTCCTTCACTTAAATACAAGGAATCTACGACACGTGTCGGTGTTTGTTGAACTTCTAGCCGTCCGGTTGATGCTATATGTGTCGCTGGCAGTGTCACTTTCTGTGTTGCAAGTGGAGTAGGAGAATCAGATGTTGGTAGACCAGCCGATGAGCGAGCTGGGCCAGAGTTACCCGTGTATGGCGCTGGGCTAGGAGTACCATTGTTCGGGATACCATTACTAAAAGGAATCTGGCGAGTAGAGAGTGGGCCAGGAGTACCGCTGCTGAAGCCAGATGATCGCCTTCTAATCTCAAAAAGCGCTTCAGGCGATCTCATCAGATGAGCTCGAAGGTTACCCTCATAACCGTTGGTAAAGCCACCCCAATTGGCGTAAGGTGTCCTATACTTGGTAGAATCCCTAAATGATTATTAGCACAGAACTGAATCGCGGGAAATTTGACTGCTATACCTGTTATGATGAACCTGGAAAAAGGCATATCTCTGAACAATGCTTGGTCGCGCTTGCTTAGGGGCATTGCATTGCGGAGGAATCTTGGCTTCTCCCACAGTCCCTTGAGCGGATGCAGAAGATGGTCGAATAGCAGACGATGTCATCGGCGTGTCGAATGAACGGTTAGATGCCAGCGATCCAGACCTAGCTCTAGCTTGGGCCTGGAACAGTTGGCCGTTTTGCGGTGACGGCGAGGGCCCAAGGCCGGGAGGTTGCGTGAACCCATGGCTAAAGGGTGATTTGGCGGTAGAATCAATTCGGCTACCCCCGTACGAGAACGGCGGCGTCCTAAATCGATTATCTGAACCGAACGCCAAAGACTGACCATTGAGTGAAGACCGGTTCCGAGTGTGTCCGCCTTGCGGAGGTGTTGGTCGAGGTATGGGAGCTGACCTTGATATAACATGTTGGGCGGAGGATTGTCTGTTATGTTGTGGTGTAGCAACTGGCTGTTGTGGAGTTTGCTGGGGAATAAATTGTCCGCTTTGCTGATCTGGAGAAGTTTGTTGACGAATAGATTGCTGTGGAGGGTAATGATTGATGAACTGGGGGGTGTAGACCGGCTTCTGGATATTATGCTGTGGTGTATACGGCCCTTTTTGTTGCAGAATAGGTGGCGTAGGCGCTGGTTTTGGTACAGACTGCTGCGGAGTACGCTGTAAGGTCTGTTCGGGGGCAGGAACCAGCTTCGACGCTGTGCTTTGTGGGGGATAGAATGGTGGCCTTGGGATGTATTGCTGTGTCGTGAAGGGAGAAGGCTTCGGAACGAACTGTTGGGTCGCAAATGAAGAATGGACATAGGAAGGAATAATAGGATCCCTTGGCTTATACTGGTATGGCTTCTCAGGTTTCGCTCCTGTTGTGGTCAGAGTCTGTACCGAAAACGTGGATCCATATGACTTTCGGGGTTGAGCTGTAGGCGGAGCCGGTCGAGGAACAGTTTCTAAAAAGTTACTCTTAGGGTTGTGTCTAGGATTCTTCGGATCTTCTGTGTACTGAGCACGCGCTTCCGTCGATGTTCTACCAAGGTAATACCAAATCTGATTATCCTTGGACAGATCCACTTTAGCTTGGAACTTGTTCGAGCAATCACACGAGTTGAATTCGGACCAGGTGAATCCTTCGACAAACGGTGCATCTGCGCGTGGAAGCTCCTCCGTGACTCGCTTTGTGGCATTGATCTGATCCTTAGCCTTACGTGACGTTGGCATGGGAATAGCATTCGCAGACGCTTTCGGTAAATGGAAGTCGGCTGGATCTGGAAGGAGAAGCCATTTCCATTCAACTTCAACACGTTCCCTAGAAAAAGTTAGCGACAAGCTTCTGCTAATGTGGCTATATGTTTCGCACCCGTTGGGAATAATGTCGACAAGGAGCGTCTGTTCGTCAGCTCGGTTCTCAACGACAACACCTGCGAAGATATCCCCGCGGTAATACTGCAATTGGCATATGTCCCCTTTTTTGAGAGCAGCCGCCGCTTGGCGGGTCTTCTGACATTCTTCCAACCCATCCCCATCCAACTTCTTATCTCTCTTGGTCCTGTGGAAACGACAGCTAAATTCGAAGGCTTGTTCCTTGTATTCGGTTCCATCCTCGCCGAATATAGGAACGTCTGCCTCTTCTACCAAGACTCCAGCTGCTGCGGCACAAGTTGCATGGTAGGAGCGGGCGCATTTCTTCTGGGAACACTGGAAACAAGCACCCCTCTTAGAGCGGCAATACAGGCACTTCAATTCTAGGCGAGTTTTGCTGAGGTTTTCGACATTGGCGACGACTTCTTTCCCTTCAACTGTTTCAACCCAGGTTTCGGGTCCGTATAGTGCGCAGATCCTATGGGCTTTGCGACCATCGCTTGTCGGTAAAACCTCCTGTCCTGGTATGTCGTGGGGACACAGGCAACACGGCGGTTCAACGTGGTTCTTGACACGGAGTCGTATCTTCTTGGCCTTCTGCTTCTCTCCTTTATCTGCCGCCGGACGTTTACGTTTACGCCCAGGCTGCTTAAATCTCACAGCATTAGACGAAGGCGGTGTCGGTACACCATTATCGAGGTCATCATCATCTTCGTCCTCATCCTCATCCTCTTCATCCTCCGTTTCTTCATAGTCTGTCTCTTCTCCTCTCAATTTACGCTCGATCTCATACACGTCGACCCAAACGCTATCTTGCGCTTGAGCACATTCACATCTCTTGGCGATCTTTCCCATCGGCAACCAGGAATCCAAGGCAAAGTTTACAGCCTCGGCACAGTTATAGCCCAAATTATACCCCGAGTGATAACCATACGGATAAGTGACAACAAATTCCCCCGGGTAGGAGACGCACTTATTGACTTTGATATTGTAGAAATTCGCCAAATGGTTTGGCGAGATTAGAAAAGCCTTGTGTCGTAGAAATTGGTCGCAGGCCTTCGCGTCTGTTGGCCAGATGCTCTTCATCGCAGCTTCGAACCGGCGCGCATCGCCTTGAGAAATACTGTACCACTGCTTCGGAGCACCAAAGTGTAGGTAGTTGATACTGTATAGATCGACATCTTCAAGATGCCATGCGAAAGTCGCCTTCCACATACCGAGGTAAAGATATGCCGTGTTAACGCCCGGCACCTTGGTACCCAAGACGTCAAGGAGGTTCGGGAGCTTATTAAGATTCCAAGTATCGCATTCGTCATCGAAAAGTGTTCCGGGAAGATCAGCACCGTAAAGTGGCTGTGCATATGTAAGAGTTTTCCAGTATATGCGCTCAAGCTCCTCACACCTATCAGGTGTATAGTCGGAGATGTCCATACGGTAATCGAAGTCCTTGAAGGCTTCCTCATCGATCCTAGCTGATGCCTCTCGCCTCGAGAACTTCCTCCGCGCTGATGTAGATTGTAACTTAGGTTTGGCCTGTCTAGCGCCACCCATCCGACCAACAACCGGGGGACCGTCGTCGTCATCATCTACCTCAGCACCCGGGTCCTGCTCTACGGACTCAACAATCTCTTCGTTCGGTTTTGGCGAGACAGGTGTCATCGGTCGGTCTTCTTGGTCTACCTTGTCTTTTGCTGCACCTCGCTTACCTCGACCCCTAGTCGATCGACGTCTCTTAGAATCGGTGGCACTTGAGGACGAAGCTGGTTTCGGTTTAGACGGTGCCTGTGCACGCCTCTCACCTCGTTTAGCAGGAGGCTGGTGTTCACTTTGGTCGCAGAGCTGTCGCCACTGTGGAATATTGTAGGATCTCTGGTGGAGAATGTTGACTTGTCGATAGGTTCCATTGGAACCCATGATATCCTGTTTGATAGGTTCCCTAACTTTGATTTGCTTGATCATATCATCCAGAGGAGGACGTTTGTCTGCCCATTCCTTGGGCGGGATGATCTTAATAATGCCAGACTTCATCCCGTAACAATCGACTTTTGTCATCTAAAAGTGTAAGAGTTAGCAATGTCAGGATCGGATGAGAAATAAAGGGATGAGAGTAGGGGTATAACCATACGAATTTCTTAAAATCCTTGAACTGGTGCATGTTTGGTTTGAAGACAGGAACAGTACCAGACCAATGGTCAGGAATGACCTCCCCGATATCTTCCTCTTCCTCTTGCTTAACGTCTTGATCATCATTTGCAGGTTCAAGTGGTGGAGCAGGAGGAGACGGGTTGATATGCAAGTGCATGTCTATGTCCATGTCCATGAACGAGGGATCGTCGAGATCACTCAATTCGGAATCGTCGCTACCGTCCAACTTCATTGCGCTGTTACTATCGGGCGGTGAGTGGAGGCCGGTGGCTTTATTGTTGAGTGCATCATTGCTAGGTTGGTCACTTGCGACCTCGATCTCAACCATCTCTTTCTCGGGCGCAGACGCCATCGCGGCGGTCGCTTCGGCGGACATGACAATTGGTGGCTACATGCGACCGATGGATTCAACGTAATGCTATTCCCATCGGTCTTCGTTGAGACGTCTTTTACTAGCTGCAATTATTCCTGATTAATTCGTTCAGAGTGTTGAAGGCAGAATGGTAGGAAAAAAAGAAATATAATGGTCGGCGGAATTGTAAAGCTAGGTACAGTTGACTCCTTGTTAGATGAATGGTCGAAATGAAGTCGGTAGGTGTCGGTCGTAGCACTGCACTGTGGAGGTGTGGGATGCAACTGCTAAGTGGTGTGTATCAAAGCTTTTCCCTTCCAGGCTCTAACGAACCCCGGTTAATCTTCGGCTGGCAGTCGCAATGGTGCGTTGGTGGTACGTTTTGCCTTCTCAGTTGCCTTACGGGGGTCGTGTTGGGGTGGATAATTTGGGGGGTGCGGAGGCCTTGGACAAGCTGAGGGGATTAACTAAGGAAAGAACTGCCTTATCTATGTCATATTATGCCTTGCGAACAAGATACGATTGAGGAAAGAAATAATAACTAGGTGAGTACCTACTTCTTAGACTTTGCAGAAATGGTTGAAGAATAAAATCCGATAGCTGCACTGACGTACCCGATAGCTACTACCAGGTTAGTTGAAATGGATTATGTACGAAGTATAACTTTTAATAGGTACTGTAACCTAGTGTACTATGTAGTGCGGACATGTTCGTGGGTTATACAGTTATTAAATTTAGAGGCTTGCACTGTCTTCATATCTGGGAAGTACTTGCATGTACCTTTGTATTTCGTATCCTAGAAAGATCTTTCCGGTTTAACGTTATCTGATGCTGCAGCACGGGCCTATGGGCCTATGTATGGGCATTCTTTTTCGAGGTCGGAAATCGGGATCTAAGAACTACAGCATCTATGAGGAGATCATCTTGAAGAGCCTCTTCCTTACTCGGTAAGTTACCTAGGTACCTAGTACATATATATTAATCTAGATCAAGCCCCGCCGCCTTTATTCTCAATGGACAGTTTCTTCCATTTTTGCACGTATTCCGCCTCCTATCTCCACAACAATTATGGAATGTACATAGGTAGGTAATAAGAAGGTGGAAAGGACACTCGCATGGCTTGTTAATGCACGTCAGGGCTATGTCATCATTCGCCCAGAATTAAATAGGATAAACTCTCAATATGAGAGACCGGTTAAGCGATCTAGTTCCTAAATTAGCATCGCTTTACTTGCAATCATTATATTATGTTAAGAGGCTTCGAGAAAACAATTATTTCATCGGAAATAACTTGCAACAGTTTAAAATACGGAGTTTAAGTATTGGAGACTAGTATAGGTAGAAAGCGGAGGCTGTTTATAATGATTGAATTTTTTTGCATGATGTCAATGATGTGATTATTTCTTTTTGGTAAAAATTTATTTCCTTTCATAATTGTGAGCCAATCGAGTAACAAAAGTAGAAAATGAATGAAAAAAGAGCAAGGCCTTCTATTTACTCGCATGTGAATCGAAAATGTGTATTTCATTTTTCTATTATGTCAAAAATGAGTGGAGAAAACTTAGGTTCATAGAAAGTCCATCATTGTAAAGTTTTATCAGTCAGTCACTCACTCACTCAGGTCTTGGCTCAAGATTTCTTCTTCACAATTAATTTTCCCGTCTCTTTCACCAAATTTTTATACCAAGTCATAAGTTATATTTCGCAATTTTATTTATTTAGCGCATTGTTATTATAATCGTGATAATCTTAAAAGGATAATAATATACAAGTAGCAATAAACATGACCACTTAGCCTTAACGCCACCAAGTCATGCTAAATTCATATAATACATAAGAGCTAAGACGCTTTTGTTTTATCTTTCATGTTTCTTTATGAAACTCTGTCATTTCACGTATGCCCCTCAAGGTTCTTCGCTGTGCAGCAAAGACCCTTAGGTCAGTTGGTCCTCTCTTTCTAGCTCACCAGTTCGGGTCTCTATTCATCTGCTAATACGCTTCATGGAAATAATACGGTTAATTTTAAACCTGCTTAAGATACCTAATTATGAGTTTTTTTTTATCTAGTTACATCTTACTAAACTCCGTTTCTCGGGTCCTGAATTGCTTAATTTTAGATTTGCCCATCTAGTAGCCCCTCGCGATTTTATCAGGGACTATAATAATGATGCCGCTTTTACTTCTGTACATCCTGCGATCTTTAGTTAAGGTATTTTTGAGGCACGCATGATTAGCACTCTCTAATCGCGAATAGTTACACACAATCGTAGCCTGTCCAATGAAATGTATAGATGATCTGTAGGACTTCCTCGTGTAGGGTAAGACTGCATACACGCACCTTTACCGCGGTCGAGAGTCCAAAAACGAGCAATAGTTCTATTATATAATACATATAGGTATGACGCCCTTTGACATTAGATGCTCGTATATTACGAAAATCGCAACTTAATCCGAACTCTGTCTCCATCTACGACTACGTCATAGATGCATAACTACCAAGGAAATGATTACTATGTTCGTCCTTGAATTTATTTGTTACCAAAACGCCTCATGCAGATGACGTACAATAGTTTAAAGTCCGTACGAGAATAGTTCCACTGTTAGTTATTTCGTTTTTTCTAACTGCTATAGCCTGAAAACATCGATAACACGTAGGTGCTCTTCAATACATGAACCATAAGATAATATGCCCAGTTACTCATTGTCATTCGCGATGCAACTCCCAGATAGTGTTTTACAAAGGTATACAATCCCAGAGAAAACAAAATGCATTCTCAAACTCCTTGGAGCTAGGAATCAGGTCTTATCCACGAGGTACTATCCAGTGCTCTAGAAACAAGATGCTATGAACCCATTGCTCGCGTATGACGCTTGGAAAATAAGAAAGGAGGTATCATAATGTCATCGACAGGCCATTCGTGTTCGTGAGAAGGGGCGCATGACTTCGATCTTTCAAGTAGGGAGCATAACTGAAATTAAAGAAATTTGTCTTGCTGAGCCTTTCATTACTAGAATGGAGCACAGCTGAAGGCACCTCGAACTTTGCCCTTGCTATATCCGTCAATCTATAAGGCGTTAGTTAATGGTCCAAAAGAAATAGATGATAATAAGCCGTGAGACTAGTGACTTACGATGTCGACAATGCTAGCGTACGTGCCACCAACTAGTACAATCATCCCGATAATAAATACCAAGCCGTTGAGAATACTCTTTAGAATGTTTTCTTTTGCGTACCACTTGCCCTGCTTGATGAGCATAAACCAGAAAACAGCAGGGAAGTAAAATGTAAACCCGGAGATGAACAGCGCCGAAGAGATGGCCAGGAGATCGGAAAAGAAGGGGATGGCCTCGGCGATAACCCACGCAATGAGAGTAATGAACGTGATGAGCGCCAGCCACGTGCTCCAGCCTTTGGTGGTATTGATGAAACGAGTGACCGAGTCCTTGTAAACACGACCGTGAATATATCGGCCTACGACGGTACCGTTGATGGATCCGGAGATGAAGATGACGGGTAGAGCAATACCGAAGGCTATCTTGGAAACCAAGTCTCCAGCCGACAGGAGAGAAGGGGACTTGACATCTTGACCGACGAAGCAGAAGATCAATGCTCCGGTCAGTGTGTAAATCACGATCTCAATCAGGCCGAGCGCCCAGATGGATTTAACGAAATGCTTAGGGGTGTGCATTTCATCCATGAACGAGAACTGGCAGATGGCAAAGCTGTAGGCAAAGACGATATTTGTAATGGCAATGAAAGCCTCAGTGAAGGTCATGTTCTCCTTCGGCCACGCGGACCAATCAGAGGGGACCCCAGCATCTGTCCGTTGCACACCCGTCGCAATAATCGTGACGAAGATAGCGGCCATGATAGAAACAAAGTCAATGTAACCCAGAATGGCTACTTCGGCAAAAGAGGGCGGGATAGCGAGAAGCAGGAGAATGATGGCTGAGACAACACCGAAAACCAACGAACAGGCGCCATTGTTGGTAATGTTCATGAAAGCGATAGTACCCGTGAGACAGTGAGATCCGACAAGGAATACCAGTTGCAACACGAACATCCCGCCGATTAGTTCATACCCAAATTTACCCATTATCAGACGACCGGCATCTGCGTAGTGCTGTACTTCCGGGAACTTTAGTTTGACCTGGCCGACGACATAACTGGTGTAGATGGCAATGAGACCCAGGCCAACACTCAAGATGACGCCAGCCACCATTCCTAAGGTAGCGAATGCTGCAGGCATGCTCAGACTGCCGAGGGCGATGGCCTCTACGATGAGCACTACTGTGAGTCGCTTCCATCCTAACCTTTTGAAGTGAGCGTTGCCCAAGGCTACTTTTTGCGCCTCGAATGCCGAGATGTCGCTGACTTGACCAACCACCTCAGTGCTGGACCCCAGCTCTTGCCCCGAAGGCGAGTCCGAATCGAACATCTTCTCGTTCTTCGTATCCGCCATCTTGTCTGCTACCGTGTCCGTGAGATCTAGCTAACCGTCGTGTCGTCCTAGATGTAGTTGTCGTTGGCACAGATGATACCCGTAGGTGATGGCTGAGGGCGGAGGGCGGAGGGCGGAGGGCAAGGTTGATGGCGTGAGAGTTCCGTCCAGAGAAGCAGAGCGCCCGGGTGAAGAATCAAAGCCAAAACTCTAAAACGCGCGGGCTCCTAGGATTTATTATGTATGTATAAAAGACCGAGGAACGAACTGCACTAGGCAAGTAGTCAGGCGGGTAAATATTGACTTCCACCGAGAAACCATGTTCGTATACGAACCATCCATGGGCACAGATGGGGTTGCCACATTGTGGACATGGACCAGTATACATAGCCCAGTAGACCAATCACGCCGGCGTTTCCGGCCATCTTTGTGACGAAAGCCCTAATGATCGACGAGATTACATTACGTTTCGCGGTCGAGATGGTGGCTCAGTCCCCAACAGCGGTCGACATACCAGGATACCGAGAGGTGGTCCTAGTGTCTCGCGTGGTTAAGCAGTGATGACGGACCCCGTAATAATCAAAGCACCGTAACCTTCCAATATGGGGGTTCTCTTATTCGCCCATGCGAAAAAATAAAAATAAATCATTCGCCAAGGTTGCCCTCGGCCAGCTACCGACGCTAGTACCTTGAACCATGGACGTCACCACCATGACCATCCGGGTCTAAGCATTAAGCATGCCAGTATATCCGTGGACCTTCTAGAAAAATAAGAGATTTCTTAGTCTTGCCGATCCAGGCACTCGGAGATATTCTATTGGTCAGCCTGGATCCGCTTGCGGCGACTCCTTCACCGCCGACACAGGCGCCGAAGCAAATTTTTTTTTTTTTAAAGAAGAAAAAAGTTGAAATGTCTGAGACACCATCCTTTTCCGTTTTGCTCTCGTACCCATTGTTAGCAGTTCGTCCAGAACCGGACTCGAAATGTATCTCCTCCACATCGAGGCTCACGGTTGTGGCTTACGCCGCATTCCTAACCCCCTCACACCACTTTCATTTAAACCCGCTCTGAGTGGCAGACTGAGCTGAGTGGTAATGTTGTATGTGTTATGTCATCGTTTGATTCTGCGACTCGAGATCCCAGGGCCATTGTGGAGGGTTACACCACGCATGGAGCCGCTTAATCCGATTGTCTCATGAGTCTGAAGTTCGAGAGGGGGTATGTAAACCCAGGTATTCTCCAGATTGCACTGTAGAATTTCGGAAACGATCGGGTCAAAATATAGGAATGCAAGTAAGAGAGTTGCGCCTCGAAGCTTTGATGGTTCTTTCATCATACAATACATAAAAACACCGACAAGTAAGTCGATGATGGCCATAAACGGAAACGAGAATCCTCGGACCGATGACACGCAGCATTCAAGTAAGACATAAATACAATGCCATTGCTCAGATGATTATGTTGGTAGGCTGTAGGAGGCGACATACGTAAGAGATACGATGGGTACAATGTATGTAAACATGTCGAAAAGGGTCTCCGCTTGTAGCCTATCTTTCTACATAATCTCTTTCTAATCTCATTCCATAATACATACGGAGTAACTGGGGCTACTCCCTCTGCATATCATACTGGTGGCTGGCTAGGCAGATGGGGCGATATCTACATTATTTATGCATCCGTAACGTCTTAACCCAGATCTATGTAGATATAGTTATACAGGGAATTATGTGGGCGTTAATCTAAAATGAAGGGCATTGTCTCTTATTAAATCCGAGCTTCTTCTTGGCGAGAACATCTCCGATATGTACCTACATAAGAATCCACATGCCCCATCGTCGGTCACTACGAAGGATTTGTTGTGCGCTAATATCATTTATTTGCTGTTCCATGTATGGTAAAGTTAATGATCTTTTAGGAAATATACCTTCCTGTTCGCTTAGCCATCGACTCTTAAACAAGGCGTGCAAACTCAATGCGGACGTATATCCTGGTAGCTTTGAGGGGCCACCATTGTGGGGAAATACGACACAGACAACGCCGGCCAGGGCTACGCGCCTCACGAAGATACCTATATATAGGTAAATACAGAGATAGGATTCACCGATGCATGCTCCTCATCCTATTAATGATATTAGTAGTACCATTGAAGGAGTTGTTATTATAACGTGCCTACGTGGTTTCATATTTTTGCCGGGGATCTTGTCAAAGCTTATCTCAACAGTACTGGAATATCTATTGAAGAAGCTTTAGTAATAGCGACGGTAAGGGCCGCGATGTACTAATGTGGCATATTAAGCATAGGATCGCTATGAAATTCCCTTCTAGCTGATCTTAAGATTAAAACGCGCTTAGTTCGCTTGGCCTCGCCGCTACATTACATACCTAAATCGCCTACCTGGAACTATTACTTAATAACAATAGAAGTCATCCATGAAAACCAATCATTGGTATTCTGTGTTCCAATCTAGCAGAAGTAGTTTTCAGGTCATAGTTTTCAGGACACATCGAACAGAGGCGGGTCCATCTCTAAACCTGCAAGCCGCTCATGATATGGCTTCTCCACGACCAAGTGACAGCAATCTCTACTAAGTTTCTCTACTAAGTTTGCTGGTTCAGTTCTCGGGTTCTCAGTCTAAGAGATTCTATGCAGGATGCAAGGCGTGGGGGTAGCCCTAGATAACGGCCATAGGTAAGACAGTTTAAACAGTCTTGAAATTCTTCTTTACCATCGGGGCCAATGCGTCAGTGGTTCCATAATCGTGAGGTTTATAAACTAATAGAGAGCTAGAGAATACGCTTCGGTGTCGAATAGAGCTATCCGCATAGTGGTTCCGGGTGGAGAGATGAGTTACATCGCGGTATGGATGCACAGTCATATTTTTCCGTAAGAGAATTTCCTTTCGGTCGAAGCACGCCATTAAAAAAAAAAAAAAACCATGTAAACGCATTCGGATTTCTTGCTTGGTGTGTGTCACTTCTTTCCCGTTTACAACTACTCGTCTTTTACTGTTAGTCAGAGCTCCTTGGCATTAAAATAAATGATAGGCTGGCCGGTCTTGCTAAGCATCGGGCGGCAATACGGATCCGGATAGAAAAGAGACAACCGCCAAGGACCGTCTTTCGGCCACTAGTACACATTTGTACGGTTGCGATCAGTTTCGATGAGTTGACTTTGTATTGAGTGAGGCCACTCCTATCTATCTAACCTTGGCGGATATTCCACGCAGAACTTACCCGACATGGTGGGAGTGAAGAAACCAGTAGACTTATATTGGCTTGGTCGTTGGAACTGAGTAAAGTAGGATATTAATAAAAAAGCGGCAAATATAGGGGCTAGACCGGTGTCATCAATTATCAATCTATCGTGTAATCAAACATGTGCTAACTTTGTAGATGATCTCCGGAACGTACGAGCGGTTTAAATAGATAATAATTATATCTTCTCTCTCTATCTCTTGCTCTATGCATCCCTAATCAACCGCGGCGGCTCTCGTCTGCCGGATAATAATGCAATACGCCGCCAAGATCCTTAAATCCGATGTCCCACGAACCCCCAAGGCCTTCCCCTAACTATCCATTTAGCCAAAGTTGATCATAGCTATCATCGCATGCGTCGCTTGGATTTTCTCAAGAAGCGATGCTTGTACTGGGAAGAACTCGCATTGTTGGTATAAAGGATGGCTTGGCCACCTATGTCGGTATTCATAGGAACCGTTAAGGGTATCAGAGGCATAGAGTTAGGCTAGAGTCTAGAGAACAGACATGGCGGGTCAACTCTTTGCGTTAGGGCTATTTACCGCCACGAGGGTTGTCGCGCAGCCAGTAGCTACCTATGACTATATCGTTGTGGGTTCAGGTCCCGGAGGCGCACCACTCGCGGCTAACCTCGCGCGAGCGGGATATCCGACGTTGCTACTAGAGGCAGGCGATGACCTGGGGAACAACAAGAACTATTCGGAGATGGCCAACTTTAACCTTGCGGCGAACGATGAGAAATCACGATGGGACTTCTTTGTCAAGCACTCTTCGGACGAGGAGCGTGAGGGCAAGTATGAGCACACGACGTGGCGCAAACCTGACGGATCTTTCTACGTTGGTCTCGACCCCCCAGAGGGATCCGAACGACTGGGTATCTATTACCCACGTTCAGCGACACTTGGAGGTTGCGCTAGTATGTAACATCAAAGTTCTTTTACCCCTGGTGATCTATCTTGAGAGTCTAGGTTTCCCGAACGAATTGATCGAGGAATACAACTTTTCTAAGAGCTCGCATGAAAGGAATGTTGACTGATATTATCAAAAGTGCACAATGGTGGTGTTTGTGCGCTTCCCTCTGAAGACGACTGGGACGCAATCGCCGAGAGCACTGGAGACGACACGTGGTTAGCGAAGAATATGCGACAGTATTTCGAGAGAATAGAGACGGCTCAATACGTACCCCCTGGAACTCCTGGGCATGGATACACTGGATACCTCAATGTCACGATTAGTGACCCTGCCTTCATGCAGCAGTCATCTGACGTGCGGGACATCGCAAGTAGTATCATTAAGGTTACTGGTGGCGATGTAACCCGGGATATTAATGCGTTGGATCCGGATCGAGACCAGTCTACGGGCGTCTTCGGGCTTGCCAGTCATGCTGATCCTACCGGACACCGCGTTGGTACTAACACTTATATCCGGGCAACTTTGGATGATCCAGCCAAGTACCCCTTAACCGTTCAGCTCCGGAGTCTCGTTACTAAGGTGCTATTTTCGGAAGATTCCGAGGAGCCAACTGCAATCGGTGTCGAAGTCCTCCGTGGCCAATCTCTGTACAAAGCCGATCCACGCTACAACGGTACCAAGGGAGAGGTGGTCCAGATATTTGCTAAGAGGGAAGTCATCGTCTCCGGAGGCGCATTCAACACGCCGCAGATACTCAAGCTTAGCGGCATCGGGCCGGCCGAAGAGCTCGAAAAGTTCAACATTCCCGTCATAAAAGACCTTCCCGGTGTGGGCGAGAAGCTAGCAGACAACTACGAGGGAGGCGTGCTGGCACTAGCTAGTAAACCTTTGAACGGGTCGTCGGGCCCAATCGCAGTACAGCTCAAGACCCCTACAGCGCGCAAGAACCGTAATATATATGCCTGGTGCAAGTCCTTCTCCTTTGAAGGGTTCTGGCCTGGCTACCCGACTGAGTATGGCCCATCACAGTACGAGTGTGCTTTCGTACATATGAACCCGCGGTCGCAGGCTGGATACGTCCACCTGCGCTCGAATGATCCGCAGGAGCCGCCGGAGATTAACTTCAACTTCTTCGAGCACGGTGGGAATGAAGATCTAACTGAGATGTTGGACGCAGCAAAGACGTTCCGGAAGGCCTGTATGTAACATCTGGGATCTCCCCTCAATCCCCTCTTAGCTTCATATCGAGGCGACTGGAACATAGCTACTTCCAAGACATGACTTAAAGCCCTTAAGCTTCCCACTAACTAGAAGAAGCACTTGCTAACTCTCATTTCCAAAGTCACGTCAGTCGGCGAGCCAATCGGGCCCTTTAATGAGAAGCACCCATGTCCAGGCATAAACCAGAACTGTACAGACGCAGCGCAGAAAGAATTCTTGAAACTGCAGACATACTCACACCACGCCTCAAGTACGTGCGGGATCGGACCCGCGGACGATAGGTTAGCAGTGTTGGACTCCAAGTTCAGGGTCCATGGCGTAAAGAACCTGCGCGTCGTTGACGCATCTTCTTTTCCCGCCGTTCCCGGTGCATTCCCGGTCTGCCCAGTCTTCAGTAAGTGAAATCTAAAATCTAAAAAACACTTTTTCAGCCTATTCCAGGGCTCGAGACCTCCAAGTAGAGTTACTTATCGAGTCCCCTGGAACATATATCAATTCCGTGAGTTCTATAAGTAGCGGTAGCAGTTGCTGACACTCAATTTTAAGTGCTCGCGGAAAAAGCAACGGATGACATTTTGAGAGACGCCAAAGCCGCTTCCCGTTCCGCATAAATCGAAAATAGGAGGTGCATGATTAGAAGGTAGAAGATAGAGGAGAGCATGGTGGATATGGATAGCAGAGAATGGAATGTATGATCGAAGAGCGAGCAGCTGATAGATGTATGTAATTTAGGCTGCTTATATTGTATTTTTTCTATAGACCATCTACCGATAGTATTGTCTTGCTTGTACTAGTAAATCTACATTATATACCACCCACCTATACTTTCTATAATATCTAAAATAAGAATTCGTAAACCCCAAAATTAGATACTTCACACTAACTTCTGTAGGGCTCCGCAGACATCGGTTGTGTGTACTCTATTTTACTAAAGGCTAGAATAGAGCCCAAGAGATGCAAGGGTATTTTATCTACCAAAAGGTATCTTTGCCATGTAGAAATTATGGAAGATGAAAGGGGAAAATCCAGCATCCTACGTCGTCTTAATCTTAGGGAATCATAAGGGACGACTAGCTGAGCTGCGGACTGGTTGGCAGGCAGCGACATGGGACATATGCTCATCCTTACAGGTGAACCTTGCCCTACATTTGCAATAATAATAAACTTCATGAATCGGCCTACGACAGCATGTAATGTGGCAGAGGTAGCTGTCCTTTCGGGGAGAGGCGTATCTACACCGGCATCGGTATACTGGATCGGTTTTCTTCCGATGGACAGTGTCCTGGTGCCGTTTCAAGTGGCTCCCCGTGCTTAAGACCTTATGGCATATTTTGCATTGATATAATGCTGTCGACGTGGGGGATTGAGGCGATCTATTGGGCAACATGTTAGCAACCTGGATAGCCGACGCCTAGATTTGCAGTCTATTCGCTGAAGCTATGACACCGTCAATAGACTGACAGCAACGTCGAGTCATCTTATAGCAACTACTAAACAAGGCAGAAATGCGGGACAATAAAGTTACTGTTATGAGTAACAAAGAATTAAAGTAAGGTTTGTTTCTGGAGTGAAGGGGTATGTTCTCAATTGCCAGAGACATGGTACATCATGTCTCGTTGGTAATTGAGGACATACCTAGTATAATTATGGACCGAATAGGGTGGCAATGGTATGATCCTAAGATAGCTCTTAGGATTCTAGAAGAAGTGTTTAAAATACTAGAGGCCTCCAGTATGTATTAGGTAGGTAGTCATAAGTCTCGTAACTTGGGGTCAAGTTCTTTGCGGAACAAAGAGTTGCTTTCACACATCCTAGGCCTATATTGTGACAATGGCCTATTCTTTTCAGGTACGAATAATCTGCAAGTCGTCATTGTTTTAACTACCGGGTAAGCTCCCCGTAGACCATAGCCTTGAATACTATGATGTTCTATAATATTACGTGGTGCTAAACTACCCACCTAGGATTTATACATGTACTAATTACTGAGGTGGCATCGCATAAATAATTTAAATCATGAAATAACTTACCATAGGAGATCTTACTGCTTTATCGGCTACTATAGTTGGCACTCTATAAAAAGCATATATTGGACCTCGGTCGAAACCTGTTACGAGGTGGAACTAAACAGTAGGGAAACAACTTCGTTGCTCCGCGAGGAAATCTACTCTATCTTTGAGAGTCTGTGTCTATACATACTGAGCATGCTCTTTGTTCTAGATGTCTCATCTAGAATCCTGACAAAACCGCAATTGACCAATCCGAACCGATACAGAACCCGAAGCCACGCGGCTCTGGGGCATTTATTAATGTACCATACGTATTAGTATATGCCGGAGGGAGGAATTCAAAGATACCGGATCCGGTGTCTCATATATGTGTCTGGCCTGTTCGTTTCTCTTGTATTTCTGCGGCCTTGAAGATGGCAGCAGCGTTCGTGCAAACGTATGCTGATTAGAATCTGCTTTGTCCCTAATCATTGTGACCCTTCGGGATGCCAGTAGAGATCTTATGCTAAAAGAGATGAATGGTATTATTGCTGATTTATTATGTTTGCTTTGGATCGATGAACCGATCGTAATGTCCACACTAAGACATTTACTGCATAGCGTAAGACGATAGATCTCGGGGACGAACGCCATAGACACTACGGAACTACGGACTTAGCAGACGTATACTATATGCATTACTACCTACCTGTGAATAGCTTCTCATCCTCTCACTAACATCGTTTCTATTCTCAGCTCATTTTCGCGCTCCAGCAAAGGCGCAATTAACTATGGGGGCCATAGAAGATATTGCAGACAACTATTCCCAAGGCCAAATGATTGGCGTTGGGGTAGCTTTCATGATATTACCCATTGTTGCCGTCGCCCTGCGGTTGTGGGCCAAGTTCCTCGGCCAAAAAGGTATCCAATTAGACGATTATTTAGTTGTCACTGCAATGGTATGTTATATCGCAAGTATACTTCTATAGAGATGTCTAATTGATTATCTGGTATAGGCTGTTGCTATTGGTTGTGCTTCGGTGCAGCTTGTAGCCGCTGTTGATGGCCAGCTCGGCCAACATCAATCAACTACTCCCGACGGACAGCCGATTCTTGACGACCCTCGATTTGCTACTTATGAGAAAGTATGTTAATAGCCAGCTTCAGAAATGAGGGTTGAGGGCTGGTACCAACGTTATATATATTATAGTGCAAATTTGCGGTGAACATCCTCTCTACTGTCGGCCTCGGATTTGTGAAATCATCCATCCTAGTCTTCTACATGAACATCTTCTTTGGCAAGCAGTTCGAGATCGCCTCAAAAATAGTGCTAGGCCTCGTTATCGGCTGGGCGGTCTCATTCTTTTTCGCTAACCTCTTCACCTGCTATCCGATAACTCCGTTCATCGAGGCCTTTTATCACAATCACTGCGTGGACGGGCTTGCGCTGTGGTACGCCATGGCCATTTCGGATATCATCACAGATGTGATTATTCTCATCATGCCGATACCCATGGTTCTCAAGTTAAATTTGCCGTGGGCTCAGAAGTTAGGTGTGTTGGCCATGTTCTTGTTAGGTGCCACGTGCGTTTTCCCTCCCACATCCCTCATCTATACGATGGTATAGCACTAATTATGCTGTAGAGTATGTGCATTCAGCCTCACCCGTGTGCTCATATATGTTCATGTGGGTGAGAGCCTGGAACTTCATTATAATGACGAGACTTGTACGATACCTTGTCTATGTAGCCCTTGTCTATGTAGCATTGCATCAGGCACCTAATGGTTCTGGTGGCTAATTTCACGCAGACTACACCTCGCCGGTCTTCTTCTGGGCTGTCATTGAGCTATCTACCGCAGTACTTAGCGCCTGTCTTCCAACTTACCGGCCAATCTGGCTCCTGCTTCGCGGCCGGCCGATTAAGTAGAGTAACTAGAGCTCTTACTATGCACGTAATCATGGTCCGAGGTACAACATGAGCGAAGCGCGAGGCTAGCTCGGCCAAGACCTGACCAGCACCGCAGCCGACATCGTGCGCGATTTCCCATCGAGATGAGTGGGCGGCATGGTGGTTGAAGATCTTATTGTAGAAAGCGGCGCTATAATGTGACCGTGTAGTCATCCCAGAACTTGGAGTCGTCGGTCGAAACACGCCAGAAGTTCTCCGAGTCTTCTTACTCTTGATGCTTGAGCGTGGTACTGCTACTGTAGTGTCTTACCCTGGTGGCCGGCCTACCCCACAGTTGATTGCCTCGGAATACCTACGGCTGGAACCCAACCGTGGCGTTCCCGGATCTTACTGTGCTCAAGCCATAAGTTTGGTCCAGTCGACATGCCACATGAAAGGTCTTCAACTTGTACCTCCTCTCTAAGGGGCATGATGTTCTTCTAGTTCTCCTGATGTTGGCTAAATCTTCCATCTCATACCTTGACAATTCTTATGGATAGTTTTCGTCGAAGGAACGAAGCCATGATGTAGGTGGTAGTATCAGGGGCAAGACGCTAAGCTACCTTAATCGAACCGATGCTAACTTATTGATAGGGAGTGAAACAGCAATATATTGGAACTAAAACTCCGGACATAGTATTCCTTAGAAGCTAAGGTACATTGTGGATTTGTGGCAGCATATGTACACTAGCTCCTATTTTCCACCATAGCGGCCGAAATCTAAGACATATCTCACCCTATATAGATTCCGTGAGGGGGCTCGTCCCACATCCAATTATGTATTCCAGATACGTTATTCTGGGTTCAACTACGTCTACTAGCTTCTAGGTAGATCAAAATGCGATATTATAGGCGAGTTCTTGGCCTCATAGCCAGTATCAGCATCTGCAACGCCAGCATAAGGGTTGCTAGGCCAATCGATGGTGACTTGAAGAAGTTACTCTCATCAGGTGCAACTATCTCTTATGGTGCCTCTACGGCGCCGCGTTGGAGCGAGTTTCATGCTCCCCAGCCTGGTACAATCGTATCGGTCGCAACTGAAACTGACGTGGAGGTGACTGTCTGTCACGCCCCGTATTACGTCGCCAAAGAGTCGCGCTGATATCGTATAGGTCCAATACTGCCTCGAGAAGAATATCCCTTTCTTCGCTCAGAATGGAGGCCACGGCTGGAGTAGCTCGTGGCACCTGGGCGAAAACGGTCTTATGATCAACCTCCGCGGCCTCAACACCGTTGTCTTTAACGATGATAAAACACAAGCGCGTATCGGAGGAGGTGCGAGCATACAAGAAGTTATAGACGCAGCATACGGCAATGATGTTCATGTTCTAACGGGGAATTGTAACTGCGTTGGATATCTCGGCGCGGGGCTTGGAGGGGGTTACGGTAACTTGATGGGTCTCTATGGCTTCAGCGTCGACAATTACTTATCCATAAACGTCGTGCTGGCAAACGGGAGCCTCGTTACCGTGGGCCCTGAGAATGAAGACCTTTGGTGGGCTCTCCGCGGCGCCGGCCCCAACTTCGGTGTCGTCACTTCTATCGTGAGTAAAACGACGCCCCTACCGCGGGAACAGAATATGGCTTGGGTAGGTGGTTTATACTTCACTGAAGATAAGGTCGAGCAGATCGCGCAGGGCATCGAGAATTTGAAGCTAGAGGCACACATGAACATCTTCCTGTACTTTATAACGTCAGGGACTCCGGACTATATGCCGACGGTACTCGTAACGGTCTTCTACTATGGCACAGAGGCGGACGGCCGTGCAGCGTTTAAGTCAATCCTGGACATTGGACCCTACACGGATACAACGGCGGTGCTGCCGCAGAACCAGTGGAACGAGGGGGCAGACGGCTTCTGTGTTAAGGGGGAGCGCAAGCCTACGTACGCCGCCGGGTTTAGCCACATGGTCCCATCAACCTGGCGTCAGACCTGGACCGCATTCACCGAGTTTCTCAAAAACCCCGACACAGGCTCTACTTCCGTTGTCGTTGAGTGCTACTCGTTGGACAAGGCGCGGTCGATCGCTTCGGACTCTGCGTCATTTCCGAATCGCGACGTCCGCTTCAACGGCTTTGTCATCGCTTGGTACCCGGACCCAGCCCTCGACAGTACGGCTGAGACGTTCGGCTCCAAGCTGCGTGACTTGTGGCGGGCGGATAGTGAGCTACCAACCAACCGCACGTAAGCATTCCTCTTCAATCTTAAATAACATCGATTTTCGCTGTTAACACTTGGCCCTAGATACGTCAATTTCGCTTACGGAGACGAAACCAACGATGTCGTTTACCATGATAGCACAACTAGACTTCGGCAGCTCAAGAAACAATATGACCCCAACAACATATTCAATCAGTGGTTTAACCTACAACGATAAGATTGTATTTTTGTGTGTTAAGGACTTTGAGGGGAATGTTTGTCCATAATAGGAGTTGATGTATTTTAAAAATAGCTTAATTTAGTGTATATATTGGTAATTGTAGATATGTATAGGGGAGAAGTATAATAATGTCGTTATATTCGGTACCTTCCTAAGATTCGTTCAAACAAACCATGATACATCTTAGGTAACTAGGTATTTAATATATCTTTTTCACATGGTTATCACCAGAGATCCATCGTTGCGCAATCAAGCACTTGCAGCGATAATATCAGCAGCTTGTTCCGCGACGCCGTACAGGCTCGCCATGGGATGTCCTCCTATAGGGCTTGGGAAAACACTGGCGTCGCAGATCCTAAGACTTTGAATACCCTTGACCCTGAGATCACCGTCCACGACCTTCCCCATGGCACAGCTACCCATAGCGTGGAAGTGAGCGACGCCGACGGCTCTAATTCTGTCCTCAATTTCACTGTCAGAGGACTCTAGCGTAAGTGGAGTGAAACTCGGCGGTGGCAACTCGGACTCGATATAGTCCTTCAAAGCTTCCGTACCAAGCATAACATTTAGTAGACGTCGCACACCGTGAATAAGAGAAACACGGTCGAGAGCGGTTGTGAAGTAGTTTGGCTCAATATGAGGGGTGGTGCTGTCGATATCTTTGGATAGCAACACACGGCCGCGACTACTAGGTAGAGTGAGCATAGTAGACGTGCAAAGTATGCTGCCGTCAGAGGGGAAGCTGGGAGCGAGGGGGTGGTAAAAGATTAGCGTTTCCACGAACACGCGACCCGGCTGTAGTAAGGCCTCGCGCTCTGTACCTACAACGCCGTCTTCGTCAAGGGCTTTCTCTAGGATATCGCGCGGAAGCCCTTCGTTGGCGCTGAAGTCACCCGGCATGCCTGCTACAAAGGCCGGGTCGGACAGGTTAGGGTGGCCTAGCACAAGCCCACGAGAAGGATCTTTGATCTTGAACCATTGGAACAAAGCAAAATGGTCAAAATATTGTTGACCGACGCTAGGAAGGGCCTGTACCAAAGGGATCTTGTTCTCAGATAAGACTGAGGGTTCTCCGATACCTGAACGAAGTAAGAGGCGTGGTGTTTGCAATGTACCCGCGGAGAGGATGGTTTCTTTCTTTGCTCTAACCGTCTGCCCATTTACTAGCTTTACACCTATCGCCTTTGGTGTCCCGTCTACTTCGAATAATATTTGCGAGACCGTAGTAGATGTCCTCACATCCACCCCTTTTAATGGATATGCGAGGTGACTAGGCCGCCTCTTTCCATCCTCCCAGATTTCGTAGTAGTCGCTTAGTCCAGCTAAGCGGTTCGCAAAGGGATCGATATTTTTCTGTAGTCCGACTTCCTTCCACGCCCTCTCTATTGGGTCGCGGAGAGGATATTTCCTGGCCGCATGACTTGCCTTGGTTGGGGTGATTTTCAACGGGCCGTCAAAGCCGTGTTTCTCGGTATTAGCACTGGTATCGTAGAAGCTTTCGGTGCGCTTGAAATAAGGTAACAAGCCAGCATAGCACCAACGGGCATCTCCGCCTAGCTTCACAGCCCAGGCATCGTAGTCCGGATCATCACCGCGCGACCACCCTCCGTAGTTAAGTACGCTACCGCCACCAAGCGTCTTGCCATGTGTTAAAGTATGTGTACGGTTCGCCGTAGACGGCGTCGCTGCAGTTTGAAATTGCCAGTCTAGAGCACCGCCTTGTAGAGCAAAGCCTCCAAAGGTTGAAACGACATCGTGTTCCGGGTCCGGGTCCTGGCCAGCTTCAAGAACCAGGATGGAAGTATTCAGCAGGGAACGTCTTAGGCGCGAAGCTAGAGCGCAGCCGCTAAGACCCCCGCCAACGATTATATAGTCTACAGTCGTTAATTCTGTCATGATTTGTTAGGAAACCTTACCTACCCGTATAGAAAATAGGAGAAAAAGAGCGACTGCAAGAGCTTATAGTATGGAAACTATGGTCTTGAGGTACAATCAGGAGTAAAATGTGAAAGGAGAGTATTATGGATTTATCACCTGAGACCCTTTGTACCGCTACGTGTATGTTAGAAAGTTTGTGTTAGACCGACGCAAGGAAGAAAAGGGAGAGGCGTAACTCCGAGCTTATAGATGGCTTATACGGATATAAGACAAAGTCAAGCTAGGTACCTAGGTACCTAAATTATGTGTACAAATATAGCCTTCGCGTGGGCGGTGAGGCTCCACTCGTGGCTAGTCCGTGCACACCTAGCATCGGATCCACACAGGTACCTGACAAGGGTCCACTTAGAGCTGATAAGATGGATAATGACGGATGTCGATAACGATAACGATAACGATAACTTTAATCTTTGCTAGCCAGGTACATTATTTTTTAATCTACGGAATACAATTCGCATCCATCACCTTTCTGGCCAGCCCCTCGCCGCCCGTATTCTATAACCTGCCTCAAGATGGGCAAGAGAAAGGTCGCAGCCCTCGAGAAGACAGAGGCAGACCTTGCCGGTCTTCAGTATAAAATTCGCAAGGATCCAGAGTATGCATACCAATCTTTCCCGCTTTGATAATGCCTTGTCTGACCCGTTCATCTATAGAGCATATGAGAAGGAGTTCATTGAGAATTGGCAACAGTTCGATGCTGCGCACGAAAAGTTTCTAGCTGCTCCCGTGGGCGCTGACTCTAACTCACTTATAACTTTTCGCGAACAGATAGATCTAAGTATGCGATCTCTACCTATTTTATATCCTTAAGCTCATGGTGTTGATAGTTGCCCATTGCGCCGAGCTGTATCCTCAGATAGCTGCGACATTCCCCGACGACCTTAAAGATGTACTTACCAAGCATCATGCTGTATTGGAACCTACCCTACGAGAGAAGATAGTATCTAGCCTTACACTACTGCGGCGCAAAGATGTTATCGACAGCAACTATCTCCTCACTACCCTATTTCCCATTCTCATCAGCACTCCCTCCAAATCCTTAAGAATGATCCTCTACCAGAAAATATTGAGCGATATACGGAACACAAATACGAAGACAAAAAATCACCGAGTAAACCGGACTATGCAAACCGTCCTCTATAACCTCGTTACTTCAGATCGCTCTTCTCCAAAAGCTTTATGGGCCGTCAAATTGGTACGGGAATTATGGCGGCGTCAAATCTGGAGTGATGCTAAAACCGTTGATATTATGCGCCAAGCTTGCCTGGCAGATAACGAGAAGGTGATTTCGGGAGGTGTAAGATTTTTCCTTGGGGGAGACAAAGAACGTGAAGAGTATGAGGACGAAAGTAGCGACGAGGAGACGATCGATATTAGAAAAGTTAAACACTCGATCGAGATCAACAAGAAGACGAAGAAATCTAAAAAGGCTCTCGACAGGGCTGTCGACAAAGTCAAGAGGCAGGACCGAAAAAAGAATGCACCACATCCGCTCAACTTTCCAGCACTGCATCTACTACAGGATCCTCAAGGCTTTAGCGAGAATTTATTCGAGAAGCACCTCCAGAATTCTAAGTCTAGGCTTTCCCTCGAGAGTAAGCTTCTCGTCTTGCAGCTCGTCACCCGTCTGGTTGGACTGCACAAGTTGACTGTTATCTCTCTTTACTCCTGGTTCATCAAGTATATATCTCCTAGACAGCAGTCGGCCTCGTCTTTCCTAGCGTCGCTCGCCCAAGGGACTCACAACCTAGTACCCCCAGATGCAATCGAGCCGTTGATACAAAAGATCGCAAACGAGTTTGTATCTGAAGCATCAGCATCGGAAGTCTGCTCTGCAGGTCTTAATGCAATCCGCGAGATATGTGCTCGACAACCGCTAGCAATGAATGAAACGTTATTGCAGGACTTGGTCGAATACAGGAAGAGCAAGGACAAGGGAGTCATGATGGCTGCAAAGGGTCTGCTTTCATTGTACCGCGAAAAGGGCGCGGATATGCTGCGGAAGAAAGATCGTGGCAAGGACGCGACCATGGGCCTCAGGAGCGGGGATTTGAAACAGCCGAAGTTCGGTGAAGAGCAAGTTGGAGAAATTGAAGGCCTCGAACTTCTAGCGAAGTGGAAAGAAGAGCAGAAGAAGCAGAAACGAGCCGAAGGAGATGTGCCAGAAGGAGCTGAAAAGGGCGAAGACGAAGAGAACGACTGGGATTCGGACGATTGGGAAGTTGCATCAACAGATAGCAGCGACTCTGGGGAATGGATTAGGGTAAGCGATTCAGAAGATGAAGCAGAACCCGAACCAGATGCCAAGAGGCAAAAGGTCAATCCAGATGACCCCGAGGAGGATGATAAAGAAAACGCAGAGAACGAGGCTATTGATTTCATAAAATTAGCCACGACCCAGATTCTTACACCCGCCGACTTGGCCAAACTTCGCGAATTACGAATGGAAGCCAATATCGATAAAGCTATGGGCAGCAGCAAGCGCAAGAAGGAGCTGGAAAGCCGACATGTCGACGAAGGATTAACAGCAGAGCATATTGAAGCGCCATCAAGGCTACGCAAGAGTACCAAGGAAGAACGAATAGCACTGGCGAAAGAAGGCAAGCCGGATCGCGAGGAGCACAAGTCTACACAGGCTATACGAAAATCTAAGAAAGAAGCCGAGGGTAAATCTTCAACTAATAAGGAGAAGGCACGCAAGAAGAACTTCATGATGACGCTAGGCAAGGCGAAATCGAAGCAGAAACGAAGTCTTGTTACCACGAGGAATATTTTGAAGAACCATATCGATAGAAGCAAATCCGGTGGCAGGAGAAGGAATGGTGTATCACGATAATCAGTCAAATAGATTAATACTTGGGCTAAGCGAGACTCATTCGCTTTTCCTGTTGCTGATGAAATTAATCTATTCAACTAATTTTCTGAGCATAAAGTATTCAATAAGGATGATACCTTTTACCTACCTTAGGTAACCTTGCTTATGTTGGATGGCGCCATCCGGTCCCCATGCAAATTGCACCGCTTTTAATCTTGAATAACACAAATGCACATCCATGAGAGGGGCCTATTTAACACCATACCATGTCATATATAATATTTGACCTATATGCTTTTGAAAAGCCATTTATGTAATAGGGTTGGAATTAACGGTTTTGGCACCCCCTTAGACGAGATACTTCGTACAAACTGCTACCCCTTTTCCAATATACCAATCTAGATCTTAACCCCGAAGCTATTTTTTCTAGATGAGTATGATATAGAAAGTCCTTGAGTTGAGTAGATATCGTGGTTGATAAGGTGATGAGCTGATTACTTGGAGATATCTTACTTGAAGAGCCATGTTATGTCACACTTCATGAACACGGGATAGCGATAAAAGAAGAAAGCGACTGCTCCCATAATTTAGGTCTAATTTTTGTAGGGGTTTCCTCAGGGGGCACGTACCAGGATAACCGTCATAAGAATCATCTATAAGACATGGGCTAATATATCCGCGAAGAGCTCTATATATACTGATTTAACCTACCCAGTTCTCCTTATGTTAATCACCCTTTTAACATAACGCTATCAAATCCAAAAACGCAAGGCAGTCATACACCGACTAGTTCTAGCAGATCGAGTGCGTCTTGCCGTGCTTGCCCTGGATCGAATGTTTTTCTTTCTATTACCTCAGGGGTTAGTATAGAATCGCGAGAAAATAAAGTGTTATAGGAATGAAAAGGGGGAAAGGAGGGAAAGGAGGGAAAGGGAGAAAAGATGCTTACGCGGAATCGAGGGTGGTTGTGTGTGGCCTGCGCGCTGTTCATGGTGTGTTTGCGGATGAATTCTTCTTGCTTGGCGATGGACTCCTTGTCTAGCTGTTCAAGCAGCTGCTGGCAGTACCGAATATCTGAGATAAGGGAGTCGCATCGGTTCTTAGTAAAGTCCTCGCGGACGACCACGCGAAGCATCTTAAGGTCGTTAGTGTGTGGCGCCATGGTGTACGCTGGAACTACCCAGCCCCTGGCACGTAACCTATGCGCCAGCGCGAACTCATCATAGTTACGCTCCGTTGTAGTATCTGGCAACCGGAAGGCAACTAGCGGCAGACCTTCGCCCGACTTCTTGCTCATAATTATGAAGCCTAGCGCTGCGAGGGATTCGGATAGATAATCAGCCGTGCGTGTTAGGTTCGACATGATAGCTCGGTATCCCTTCTTCCCTAGCCGGATCAGCTGGTAGTACTGCCCGATGACCTGGCTAGCACCCTTGGAGAAGTTAAGCGTGAACGACGACTGGTCGGCGCCAAGGTAATTTATGTTGAAGACGAGTTCCTGGGGTAAGTATTTCGCATCCCGCCACACAACCCAACCAACACCGGGGTAAACTAAACCATACTTGTGGCCTGAGACATTTATAGAGACGACCTTTTCAAGTCTAAAGTCCCATTCTAGATCCGGAACTACAAAGGGGGCAACGAACCCACCACTGGCGGCATCAACATGAATTGGGACATCGAGCTCCCTTTCTACCAGGAGGTCGTTGACGCTCTTAACGTCCTCGTACTCCCCGGTATAGGTAGTACCCAAGATAGTACAGATGCCGATGGTGTTCTCGTCGACGAGTTCGACTGTCTCTTCAGGGTCAATAACGTAACGGTCTGGCGTGCAGTAGACCAGCTTCTCTTCGACCTCGAAGTAACGCGTTGCCTTCTCCCAGCACACTTGTACGGCTGAAGACATGACGAGGTTGGGCCTGTCAGTAGACTTGCCCTCGGCTATGCGCTTGTTCTTCCAGCGCTTCTTCATGGCTAGTACAGCTAGCATGATAGCCTCCGACGAACCTACACATGAGGTACCAACAGCACCACCGCCCTCTTCATGTTCTGTAGGCGCATGGAAGAGCCGGGCGATCATGGACACACATCTGTTTTGGATATCGGCCGACTGTGGATACTCCTCGTAATCGATGAAGTTCTTGGAGAAGCTCTCGGCCATGAGCTTTTCAGCCTCTTCTTCCTAGTCCATAGTGTCAGCAGATTTCCATGCGATGTAACGTCGCCACAAGTGCCGAGATCCAAGTTGGGCTTCAACAGGGCACGTACCATGTAAGTGGTAACGAATGAGGCAAGACTATTGGAGAAAACGAATTGTCAGCTCGTCTGCCCACGTTCGCCTCGTTTTCTAGAATATTTCGAGGCGCCACATCGTATCACGATCAGGAGATTGATATGTATGTATGTACACGCCTCAACTTACTTCAACATTGGGTTGCCGTCCAAGCTGAGCTCGTCTTTGATCATGCGGTAGGCAATCTCCTTAGGCATCTCACCCTCGGGCATCTCATGCTTAGGGAGGTCTTCTGCGGCGAACCTAGAGCCATAGACGCTTGTTGTGTAGCTATCATCTTCGTTACTTAGCTGTAGGTTGATCTTCTTGACGGCTTCCGGCAGGTTGGAGGTTTCCCCGTTGACGGATACCTTAGCAAGATGTACCATTTTGCGTAAGGACAAGTTTCGAAATGAAGTGATAAAGTGCTGGAGCTTGTGTTAGGCGAGTAAAGGATAAGAAACTCAGAACGAAGTTAAAGGAGCGAGGAAACGGTAAGACGATCGTGTATGTATATTTATATACCTCCTTGATATACGGACGCGAGAGCTCTCCAATTGCACGACCCCACGTTCCAGCGCAGAGTTTCTCTACATACAGGTTACATAGTATCAGCTAGTGCAGTCTATGGAGCAGGGAAACGGAGAGGATATGAAATACATAGGATGTATCATGCGGGGTAGCCTATAGCAAGGCATTTCATAACAGCGCATGTTAGTTAAGATGCTGTAAGTACATAGGTAACCAGCACATATATACGCTACCTACGTAGTACGTCGTAAAGCTAGTGGAGTTCTGCTCTTGACCTAGACCTATGTAGACTTGTGTACATATTTTCTAACAGCCATAAATGACGTGCCTACACAGTTAATGAGGCGTGGCGGTGAATACGATCGATCCGGCGGGTCTTTCGGCGTCATCCTTTTTGCACCTTTACACTACCTAGGTACGTAATAAGCAGGCGGTGAACATGAGCAGATTGATGATGGATGGGTAACAGAAGCAGATTAAACAAGTTTTCCAACAGCCCATAACTTGGGTACTTACCAATGGTCAGTACAAATTTGTGTTGTCATCTCAGGGGAAGACTCCCGTCAGGAACCATAATGGACAAACAAAGAGGGAACAGGGGATGATGGGATCGTCGGGTTCCGTATGTATGTAATATAGTATGTACATTAGCTGATTCTTTTAAAAACAGGCCCCAACTTCAGGCCGCCAAGGGTTGGCAAAAAAGCTTGGTAAAAAATTGGGCAGCTCAACACGTTTCGGCTAGTAGGGACCAACAGGGATCAACAGGTACATACTACATGGAATCCGCTCGTAATAATATTCTCCTAACTTTTACATACATCACATGTACATGCATGGTAGGCCTCCAACTGCAACTGCAACTGCAACTCCAACTCCAAGAGATTGGCAGCTTGGTTCAGACGCGGCATAGCCCATTCGTCTTCCATAGAATGCCCAACACGACATAATGTCCTGTTATAAAAATGTAGTGCCAGAGCACACAGCAAACGATCTTCTCTCATGCAGACCCGGTGTGCTCAACGAGTAACACCGAGATCTCCAGATCTTATGCAGGACGGGATCGACACGAGCCATATTCATGTTGTTCAAACCCGCCATAATACAGGTGCATTCGCAACCACAACGATTGCGACACAAAGGTACTAAAAAGCTAGAGCTGTCAGCTGTTATATTAGGCAGTGTCCTACCCAGACTTGACAGTCCACGTCATCCAGAATCCTTGGAGGTTTCCTGCTCGAGACATTCTTCACCTTTCCACAGCGTTTTCGACGCATCATCTTACCCAAATATCGTATGTAGTTGGTATTATTCAGCACTGGTGGTTTCAATTACTCAATGTTAATTAAGATTGTCGCCAGACAGGCTTCTTGGGCAGAATGTGGCTACGTTACCCGAACTCAGCTTACGATGCGTGGCTATTCGATGCCGGCATATTTTCCAATCCCTTTGACTCGTACATGTGGCTGTGCCTCCCTGATTTAGGTTTCGTTTAAAAGCTACCTATGTGTAAAGAGGTAGTATTATAAGAGGATATGGCAAGAGGATTACCTTTTGCCGGCTGCTTGGACCTTCTCTAGCTCATCAATGCGAGCTTTTCAAACATTCATGGTATCGTAGGAACATGCAAAGATAGCAAACCAAAGTGACATTTTAGTTGTTGAGGCTTCAGCATCTCAATCAACGTCTACAATTTCATATAACCGAGAGGCCAGATATGCTAGGTATCATCTTACATGCCGGTCACTCGAAGAGTTAGACCTAGCTCACTAACCTAGATGATACCTATGTTTCGCTCATACCATGTCACTATAAGAATCGAACATAAAACATAGGGTGGAAAGTAGGTATGCATACGTGCGTGCCTAGGTAAGGTAGCAAGCAGCCCTGACCTTTCACGATTAACTTCGCCATCTGGACTAGTTAAAACTTACCTCCCCCTTCATAAGCCACTAGGAGGCAGCTCAGAGAGGCTCTTGCATCTTGTATATTATGCTGCCTTAGGTACCTACGTAGGTAGGTAACTGTTGAGACTAGCTCTCCTTTCCTCTTGCCTCCCTAAAGTTACTCTTCTTCATCTGAATGCCTATATCATAATCGTCATTTATTCTTCTCCTACCATCTTATAACTTCTCGGCTAATTGAACCCGTTTTGCCTCCTACTTATAGATAACATTTCACTATACTCCTCCGGCTCAAGCGAAATGCCCGAGGCGCATATTCATTTCTAGGATACTACCATTAGTCCTCGTTGTTGTGTATAGCAAGCCGTCCTCTCTTTAGCAAGAAGTAACTGCAATCCTTACTCTCTTCACTTTGAAAATCCAAACCATATCGAGAACTCTACTATTTCAAGTTCATGATGGAGTTTACACAGATACCCTTAAATGATAACCATCAATCGACAAGCGCCAAGGGGAAACATGACAACACCCAAAGAGCATCGCTAGCGACGGTTGCACGGCTTGACTTTGATGGTAAAATGCTCTATGAAATATTATTAACACCGCGAGTAACGCTTCTCAAGCACGATGAGTTGCGAAAAAGAAGACTGGCAAATGGTGTTAGCCATAGTTCTTTTACCAATGGCCAGCAACCCCGAACCTCCAGAAATATACCTACGGCATTAAATGAATCACAGTTTGACATGGAAAAAGAAAAGCAGAGTCAAGAGATGATGGTGTCAAATATAAATGAATATACCACATCTAATTCGGACTCAAGTCTGAACGAGCGCAATGCGGTAAAGAGCTCTAGCTCAAACAGCTTGACAGATATACAGGTAGCCTCTCCCAAAGAACCACCCGAGTTGCGACCAATTCAGCTTAACCAGACAAACGAGAGGCCGAAACTTACACCGTTGAAACAGCCGAGCTGCGAGGGGATGGCCACCAACAAGCCTAGGGAGCGAAATGGTAACGTAAAGGTAGATGAACCCGCAAATAAGAGTTGCTTAAGCACATCGGATCAAGATATGCCACACAATGGATCCCTCAATAATGGCTACTCGCTACCGAATATACAGGTGGCAAATCGCAATGATGAAGGTTTAAGTGTCCCAACCGAAGTATCAGCAGACAGGTGGGAAGCGATAGAAGCATCAGAAGAGAAGACAGAAGACTTGCCTCTTGAGGGTACCAAAACTGATATCCAGAGCTTGCCGGGAGCCATGGATGTGGTATCACCTTTGTGTACAGAAGGTACGAAGATAGCCACGAAGACAATTTCCGAGCAACATGACAAAGCTACACAAGACAGCGCACCTAAGGGGCTAAATAAATATGAGGCACAACTAACTGGCCCTACACGAGAGAGCACCGAATGTATTGTTGTACAATATATACCTAACAGTATGAATGGTTTATCCCAAGCGAATAGCCTCTACGAGCCAACATCAACGCGTGAGACTAGTCCATCCCGTAACAATATACAAGACCCTTTAGAAGTCGATCGGTCCGAGAAGGGCTCGCTACGAGGGCCAGAACAAGATGCAAAGACAGATGGGTCCGTCAGGGGAAAGAGGGCGCCTCTAAATGAGCGTAGTAAGAAAAGCGGAAGTCTAAAGGACAAGACTAGGGAAGAGGAAGAAGCGATTGCAGCCCAGGAAAGTAGAAAGAAAGAGAGGAACTCCAAGAAAAAAGAGAGAGAAAGGAAAAAGGCTAGGGAGCAATGGGAGAACAAGAAAAAGATGGAACAAGCCAAGCAAGAGCTCAAGGAAGCGAGGAGGAGAGAGCAAGAGAAGTTGGAGCTGAAGAAGTTAGAGGAGGCAAAGAAAGTACAAACCCGCGAGCCAAAGTAGAGCGAGGACAACGCGGAAGTCGAACAACCAGGTACTGCTCAGAAACTGGAAGACGAGATACGTATGGCCGAGCAACCGGGAGAAAATAAGACTCAAAAGGGCGAAGAAGTTCAGGAACATGGTTACCCTGCGACCCAAAGAGAACGAGAACAGGTTAGCTGTGATGAGGCTAGCCATGGTGAGGTTTACGTTCGAGGGAAAGATGAGAAATCCGAAGGCATTATGCAAAGTCTACAAAAGGTTGAAGAGCAGCAAGAGAATGAGCCTCTAGAGAGCTACCAAAAAGTCGACCACGAGACCAAACTACCGGACCAGGGAGGGGAGGATGAGCCTACCTCGACTACCTACGTTACGAACAAGAGCACGCCAGGAAATATAGAAGAAACAGCAGAGGTAATTATGGGGAAGAGTCTAGAATCTAGAAAGGGTGCGGACGATGCTAAGAATTTATCTAACGACGCACACAACCAATTCGAGCATCAACAAATACCCGTCTCTCAACTACTATCATCACCGGCACGCTTTGAATTTAGAAAGCAGACGTCGTCTCCTGGATTTATACGGCAGCTTGATAAAGGACCTGACTTACTCCCACCTCTTCCTGTGCTTCAGTACAATGGCCAACCTCAGCAGCAAAGACTTACAATAGGCTCTTCCCAAATCAAGCCTTCTCAGCCATCGCTTATCTCCCAACAACCAGTTCGGTATAAAACACCCGAAACACCTCCAGGGTCTCAATTTCAAATGTCTCGACCACCGGAGGCATCTCAAACCTCTCCAACTTTACTAAACCTCCTTAGAGGATCAATTTCCAAAGGAGAAGTGGAGAAAGCATCGCCGAGAACCACGACTGATCGACCGTTCGAGGCTGATACTCAACGGCACTCTTTCGAAGTAAAGTACCATCAGCCTTCACAGCCTCAGTACTATAATGAACCCATGCAGATGAATAGAAATGGCGGGAACGCCTAGTTTGGCCCGCCAATTGAACCATCTGCGCCCATGCCTCAATGGCCTCAATTTTCACCAAATCCACTGAATCATAATATAGATAAAACGGATATATGTCATAGGCAAGATGTCCCGTTAGAATCACTACCGAGAACGGCGGGACAATTGAGCTCACAGCTGCCACAAATTCCCTACTACAACCAACAGAACATGACTAACGGGTATAGCCAACGCTACCCAGCCGAGCAGACACAGCAGCCGTTGGCACGATCTTCGTATTGCCCCACATCGGGAGATGAGTATCAAGAAGCGTCTCGATCCCCGGGTTCAACAAGTTGCCAACATTGGAGTAGTGAAGCAGAACCATCTACTAGTTCTAGATCAGAACCACAACCGACGATAAGATATCCTCACGTAATTACGAGAGGACAGGGACATGAGATCATATGGACTGATAGACAACCGAACTGGCAACCGAATGGGCAATCGAATGGGCAACCGAACAAAAAGCCGAATGGAGAGGGGAACGGAGAATCAAACCAACAGTGCAATGGGAGGGCGGACTGGCACGGGAGTCGACACGAGAACGGGCGAATGAACGAGCAAGTGAATGGATGGACACAGGCAAACCAGCCAGGGCACAGTAGCCGGCAGAGGGCCTATGCCGACCGAGATTCCTCGACTAATAGCCAGGGAAATAGGGACATGGCTAGATGCGGGTGTACTCGCAGGTGCACTGCCGGATGCCCTCGCGGTCGATACAGCCCTGCGAACTCTCGACATACAAACCGTGAATATGATGGGCGGGATAGGCGGGATAGGCGGGATAGGCGGGATAGGCGGGATAGGCGAGACAGGCGAGACAGGCGAGATGAATCTGATCCTGGGTTAACACGACATGAGCTTGACTACATGGCTTGGGAACTGGGTGTTATCGGTCGACGGATGCAAACCATCGGGACTCGGTTGCCTCGGTTGCGACCTAGTCCAACAAGAAGGATTCATGGTTCGGAGTCTGAGCATGAGGGATGCTAGAAAGTTGAATCATAGCGGGTGTTGGTATTACTAAGATTCTACAAGTATATCAGCGTAGGAATGATACAAGTTTTTTTCTTCAAGACACAGGATATTTAGGAACAAGTGCGTAGTGTTGAAAGGAAAAGGGGGAATACCCCCCCTTTTTAGTTATGCCTTTTTAGTTATGCGTCTAAGGGAGGATTGAGTAATTGTAACAAACGGAGCAGTCCCGGCTAATCATCGGGATTGGGAGAAGAGGGACGCGCGATGCAAGTAATAATAAATACCTAAAATATGGAGACGAACGAGTAAGTGGAATGACAGAAGGTACCAACCGTACCAATATCAACATGTAACAAAAGCAAAGATGACGGGATGGAATTCATAATAATACGTACCTCTTAACGTACCTACCTAATATAATAATATTAAATGCCAGACATGCAGACATACCACCTGCATTGTCTCCATACATAAGTCTCCATATCGCCTGCCTAGATAACTTAAGTAGATATACATATTCCTTATATGGTGACATTCTTGGACCAATGTTACATTAATGTATGTACATAGTCAAACCATAACCCATACAACCATATTTCGTATCATCACGGATACATCATCGCCCTCGCTTTTTCAAATTTCTACCTAACCTTGCCAACTCACAACTCTCACAACTCCATGTCCGAGCGCTAATAAGAAAAACATAACAGGGTGCATAAGCTAGAGAGACAAGGCCGACAGGCAAGTCATCGAGCTCGACCATGATTCCTAGGAAGTCAACATGGATCCCGAGTCAAATGCGCCCCTGGAGCGATCGACGTCACAACTCTCTGCAGCCTCAGCCTCGGCAAAGATGTCCCGAAGCCACTCGGCACGCGCAAAGTCGAAACCAAGGAAGTTGATCTCACAGCCTTCTAGTTCAGCATCATCTATCGCCGCCTCTGACAAGTCTCTTACCTCCTTCCCCTCATTTTCTCCCCAATCCCCGCGCGACGAGCCGTCATTCACCATCCTCGAGTCGAATGCTTCTACCGTAAATGTCGACAGGAAAGCCCTCGTGGCTCCGATTAGGACATCGATGGTTGAAAGTTTGACTTTAGCCGAGGCCCAGAGGACGGCGCGCGATGCGCTATTCGATGATGCTCCTATAACAGCATATAAGATACCCGGTGCGCTTCATCATGCTAGCGATGACCATATACAACATCTTATCGCGAAGCACGGGGCTATTAACCTCGTGCGCCAGGTCGCCGAGGACCTTGCATATCGCGACATGGAAATCTCCCGACTAAGAAGGAGAGCTGATGAAAGAGAAAGAGCACTTAGGAAAATAATACGTGGGTGTGGATTGTCAAGCCTAGATCTCGAGACAAAGCTCCGGTTGGTAGAGACAGAGCTTCAGGCGCAGGAAAAGATTAAATATGCTACAAATGGGGATGTTTCTGGCATGATGAACGACGCGATGCACGATTCAATGTCCTACAAAGCGCTGGGGATAACAGATATAGACGATAGTACGGTTAGAGCTAACACCCTATCTGCTCCTAGGGACAGCAACACGGTTAGTAAAGGCACGATGAAGGCATGGAAGGAATATCTATGGGGCGGCGGAAGTAGAAAGGCCAGCAGAGCAGCTAGTATTAACGAAGAGGGCGCAAAAACCGCCATTCGTGCATCAACACCAGGAGACCGCCGCCCTCCTATCCAGGAAGACCTCTTCACCCCGCCGGATGCCGAGTCTGCGCAAAGCTCAAGCCGTGCTTCTAGCATCTACTCAGCGCATACGAATAGAAAACCCTCATCATCTTTTGCTAGCATGGCTTTACAACTAGTGGCTGGGAAAGGCTCTTCGATCCGCGATTCTGAATCTACTAGAGGAAGATCAAATTCGGCGGGCCAGGGCGGTTCTGTGAGATCATCATCAAACGCTAGCACCAGGACGGGTGCCTCTAACAGAGCCGCATCTACACAAGGAGGCCCCAAAGCACTCATGTCGATGCGACGAGCAACTCCCAAACCTGGAAATCTGCAGTTATCCAGACCACGCGAAAGGTGGGAAAGCATAGGCGCAAACCCGGAAAGTCCGTCTGCAACGAGGTCAGATAACAATGGCCCGGTCGAGATGGATACTATATTTTCCCCTGAAGGTCAACCGCCGGCTTTATCGCAACTCTATAACAACTACAATAGCGGCGAGTACTTGATCGATCGCTTCGGCTTTATTTATGACCAACGTCGAAAGAGAAGACAGCGCGAAGCCGCCAAGGTCGCTTCACGCATGAAGAATGGACATGAGATGCTTTCTAGCGGAAGGTCTAACCTCTCGCCCAACCTACTTGATGACGACGCAAGTTCTAGCGGGGATACTAAGAGTGATGATCGTCCAGAGAGTCCGACTTCTATTGAGGGCCCTGTTGACCAAGGCAAGGCGAAACGATGGCAAGATTATCTTAAGATTGCTACCTTCCCTACGGAACTTTTATCGCATACGCCGTCTATAACAGCTCCGAACATAGAGGTGCTCGAAGGAAGTGGATCCAAATCTCCAGGACTAATCAACACAGACGACCGCGGATTCGTCCCGACCGCGACCACCACCACTGCGGCTCTTGATAGGGAAACGAGCCCAGCAAAATCAGAGGAAGAATCAGCTACGGCTACGCTAGTTCATGAGGATGTTGAGCCGGTTAAACTTCTACTAAAGCAGTTGAGTGACGTTCACGACACCCTGCAGAGAGAAAAGGCTGTGCGCTGGAATGAGTTTTTAAGAAAAGTACGTGCTGAGCGCCGACGTGAGGGCGAGGCTGCGGCTGCTACTGCGGCTGCCGCAGCTGAAGCTCGTTTCCAGACAGCTCCTGTTATGATTCCTGAAGCTAAGCTCACTGATGGTGAGACTATTGGTATCGCGGATCTTGGGATGAAGGGAAAAGTCGGGCGCGCTAAATGGAATGAATTCAGAAGCCTAGTGCTCGGCGGTATCCCCGTGGCAAACCGCCCCAAGATCTGGTCAGAATGCTCTGGTGCTCTCTCTAAACGAACCCCTGGCTACTACAGGGATCTTATCTCGCGACCTAGTGCACTTGATGATGAGGTTGTCATCTCGCAAATCGAAATGGACATCAACCGTACGCTTACCGACAACATATTCTTCCGTAAGGGGCCCGGTGTCACCAAGCTCAACGAAGTCCTCCGGGCATATGCTAGGCACAACCCCGAAGTAGGATACTGCCAAGGCATGAACCTAATCGCCGCGAACTTGCTGCTAATCATGCCATCTGCCGAGGATGCCTTCTGGGTATTCGTATCGATTATTGAACGTATCTTGCCGCAGGGATATTATGACCATAGCTTAATGGCTTCGCGCGCGGACCAGCACGTACTACGCCAGTATGTAAGCCAAGTCCTGCCAAAGCTGTCTCAACACCTCGATGCGCTAAGCATCGAGCTGGAGGCTTTGACGTTTCAATGGTTCCTAAGTGTCTTCACGGACTGCCTATCAGCCGAAGCGTTGTTCCGCGTATGGGATGTGGTACTATGCATCAACGATGGTAGCACGTTTCTGTTCCAAGTCGCGTTGGCGTTATTAAAACTCAATGAGCGCCAACTACTACAGTGCGATGCGCCTGCCGCAGTCTACACGTACATCAATCACCAAATGACCAACCACGCCATCAGCATCGACGGCCTAATCCAGGCCTCCGAGGGCTTGCGCCGCGTCGTTCGCCGCGAGGATGTTGAGGAACGCCGAAACAAGGCTATTGAGGCTGATAAGCAGATGGCACGGGAACGTGAGGAGCGTAATGCGAAACGTCGCGCTGAACAGAATTCGCAAAAGGGCACGTCGGTGCCTGCGCTCGTTGCCGAGTCTGGTGCCCCCACGGTCCCAAGTCTCGTGGTGCAGGCCGAGAGCGAAAGCAGTAGCGTGACTGGGTTGAATATCTTGGACGCGGTCGGGGAGGAGGCTGAAGAAGAAGAAGGCACTGGACCGGCACGGACACCGGCAGAGGAGGAAACGTCATTCGGGCTAGGATAAAGAGCACCGGAGATGGTGATGCTGAAATGGGGTTGAGAAAGTACAAGTACAACCCCGTAAAAGAATAAGACCAAAGAAGTGTCTTTTTCGGCGCAGAATAAATGGTAGGTAACTAGTCGGCTGGTGGACATGCGAGCATTATTATTACCCTAAACGGTTGGCGGCTTCTTGCGTTTGCCTGTTTTTTTCTCTTGTTTCTTTTGTCGTTCTCCCCGTTTTAGAGATTGGACCATGCTTGCATGCCATGATACCCCCTCTCGGTCGCACAAAGTCTTTATTTTTATTATTTTCCATTTCCTGTTATGAGCAGTTTAGTCGGGAGGATGAAGCAGTCGGACATAGCGGATAGATGTCACTTAGCCGCATGTAGAATGGGGGATGGACGAGAGGCCTGTCTCCACGAAGGTAGGCAGATTGGAGATAGTACCTAGTGCACGGGATGTGATGCCTTGCATACTATCCCTGCTGTCATGCGGCAAGGCTATATGAAGCGGAAGAAGGCGACGATGCGCGTGTAGGTGATGAGAATTATATCCGAGTGCGACAGAATGCCAGAGCTATTGGCACCGAACCGGAATTCAAGGACAGTTCATACTTACCGTTAGCCGGTTTTCTCTCAGGGTGCTCGCGTTTTTCGTCATTCCGTAAGACCGTAAGAATTAATTGATATCCAATAACTAAAGAGACCTACGCAAGATGCCACCGAAATCAAATGTACCTATTACATAAAAAAAATAAAAAAAAGTCTACCCATGAATATCCGATAAAGATATCAAATCAAAATGTACCTGGAAACAAATGAAATATTTGCAAAAATTAAACTCCGAATCGGGGAATCGAACCCCGGGCTTGACGGTACCTTCAAGGTCAGGAACCTTTTGAGAGCGTCAAATGTTAGCCACTACACCAATTCGGATTCATTGGATGACATTTACATCCGCTAATTTCCTATATATATATATATACTGGAAATAAGGTGCATGCTTAGCGCCTTATATGCTACGTAAAAATTCATTTACTACATACCTAGGTTACATACCTAGGTTACCTCTAGACACATGTAGTGCAGTTTCTAGTATGTATTTATATAAATAAACGACAGGTTTTTTTTGCCTTCTATTTATTGTAGAATTCTTTTCAACGTTACCTTAGTTACAAAAATTCCATTGGTGTAAATCATAGCCCTTCGTAGTGGTAACCCGAAAAGAACCATCAACTTCTTCACATAAGATGTAAGTACCAAGCAGAAATAGGGGTGGATTCTCATGCATCATGTCTTCATAGCTAGAATGCAACTCGATTCTCTTAATGTTTTTTTTTCTTTTTTGACAAAGTGCTGCGCTCCGCAAATAGTAGCGGCAATAGCAAGTGATGCTCATATCTACACGTTAAGAATTCATCCAGAACTCCGCGGCCTCCTTCTCCCATCGCTCCCTGTGCCAATCCTAGGCTCCGCTCCGTTCAACTCATCAATCACATCTCAACCAGACTACTTACTATCGATCCTAGGCATAGTGCTAAGAGGAGTAGGTCTGGAATAATCCTATGCTTGCTAGGCACAAACGCCGCGCCCCCATTATTCTGAAGTTTTGTAAACTTATTTTATACACGAGTCTTCCTAATCAGACTCAGATGTAGCCCCTTGCCATGCATGCATTAACCAGCTTCTCCAATGTTGTAGATGCGTCTTGTGTAATAGTCGAGAGCATCGCGATGAATTGGTCCGTCTAGAGTGAGATGTTCGTTCTGCCGAAGAATAGCTCCACCAACTCCTTAACCGAGTGGCATGTTATTACTAAAATTTCCCCTTGCATATTCTCTGTGAACACTTTTAAGTAGTACGCGTTACCGCGCAAAGACCTTGACGACTCCGTCTCCCCCGCCACTAACAACCCATCGACCGTCTTGGCTCCACACGACGGCGCATACGCCCTCTCCTCTCATAATTCGGTGGCTGGTAATCTCTTGGGTACAGGTTCGTTTTTCCAGAGACCAGAATCGAAGGCTTGCATCGTGGCCAGCAGATACGAGCTCGCGGCCGTCAGGACTGAGGGAAAGGGACGATATTGATGCTGGGTGGGCGAGCATGTTATATGTACATTGACCTTCAAAGAATTAGCGATATGCATACTTACGGTATCTCTAGAAACTCACCGCTATTGGCATCAAAGAACCTTATAAAGCGGTCTTCATGCCCTGATATAATAACACCCTCCACTCCGCTACCAGCTGTGCCCGTACCACCAGTTGGACCACTGGCATCGTCGTCGCCCAGGCCTGATCCAGAACTTTGATCGAGGCCTGCTGTGGTCGCGACGACGGCATTGACACTCGTGCCAATCGTATTGTCGTATGTTTCAAGGCTAACCATGGAGCCAATTTCTTCACCGGTTCGTGTATCGAACACGATAATAGCAGCGTCTGAATAACTAACTACAAATGCCTCCCCACTAGCTGATAACGGAGTAATGCACGTCGGTGACGCCCGGGATCCGTTAGAGCGGCGGATGTCATGTATTAGTGTATGATGGAACGGTGAACTCGATGCCATGTTTGGTTGAGGTGAGCTTGGGAACTGAGATCCGGAGCTCATAGAGTTACCTCTGACTCGACCGCTTCCGGTGCTCCGTCTTGGCGGACCCGGTTGAGGTGAGGTGAGTTGTGGCGGTGCACTGACGGCCCAGATCTTCACAGCGCCGTCGGCTGCTCCAGAGGCGACCAGGATACGGTCCGGGGTACCGTAAGGGTTTGATTGGCCAAAGACCGCGCCGAGGGTCGCAGGAAGTACGCATATGGCCCAAACAGCGTCGCTGTGACCGTCGAGCGTCGCCTTCGGATCTACCCTACCCCGTTCCCACACTCTGATAGTCGCATCTTGCCCACCGGAGAATATCCATCCATCACCTTGGGCACGGCCGCCGGTCGAAAAATTAGGAGAAGGAGACCAAGACGTTAATGATAACACAGCGCCAGTATGTCCACGATGGGTGAAGTCAGCTGGCACATCGAGGTCAGATGACAAAGTCCCGATATGGCTTGGATTCTCACGCGGAATGTGGAATCGCTTGATCAGCCCGTCGTCGCCTGCTGTGCAGATTTCTGGCTCTCCGGGACTTCCACCCCCGGAAAATATTACGGTTCGGACGGTATTAAGATGGCCACGCAATCCATATCGCAACTTAAAACTGCCACTCTCTGATTTCTGTGCAACACCATTCAGAGAGAGCTCCTGCTCCGCGCTTTTCCTGCGAGACATGGACGTCTTCCGCCTATGAGAATTAGGGCCACGATTAGGAGATTGCGGTACACTGTCAGCGTTGGGAAACGCGTCCGTGTCCGGACGGTGCGTAAGAGGTTGTAATTGCTGCGCCGCAGCCGGATCGGGGAAGGCTCCTTCGCCAAAATCCCAACCATCCCCATCAACTGGTGCTCGCTTCTCTAGTGTACTTTCACCAAAATCAGAGCGCGGAGGCTCATTAAGATGATTTGGCTTTGCGTTTGGATCTTCTTGCATACGAGCACCCGGTTGGTTGGAGGCCGGCCACTCGCCAGGGTGCGAGTACATCGGGGCGGCACCCTCCCCTGACCGAATCATAGGGGCAGATTGCAAATTCGGGTTCTCTGAGGTTGGCAAGTTAACGTTATGCGACATTCTCTGACTATGATGATTATTCGTATTTACAGCACCCTGGCGGGGCGCCGGGTCCCTCGCATGGTTCTGACTAAGTCTCAACGCCTGGAAAGCTGTGTCGAGCGGTTGTTGAGAGAGAGGTAATCCAAAGTCTCCTTCTCTCAAGTCATCCATCATGGGCAAGGGCGGAGACTCTCGAGGAGGCATAGGATTAGCGGGCGAAACCATTAGGTAGGTGAATTCGGCTTGGCACTGGTCCAAGAAGACCCTAAGGTTGTCGCGCTCCTCGTCCTCCTGTACACGCTCGCCAACAAGACCCTCCAAGCCGGCTACCGACTCTTTCGATCTCTCGTCCGATGCTAGAAATGAAGTCAATACTACACACTCGTATAGTTTTCCGTCTTGACACGTACATTTGAGCTTCTCCTGTATCAAGGCAGCCCTATCAATCTTCTGAGGTTGCTTCACAGAGTGATCTGTGGCGGAAGCGGCAGAAGAAAGCTTCAGCTTCGCAGCCTGGTCTTTAACCTTCTTCTCCAGGATAGTGACATATCTTTTTAATGCCTTTTGCGTAGCGTCTGCTCTCCTAGCAGAACCTTCGAGGGCGGCTATTCTACCCTTCATCTCCTGACGTTCGATCTCCCAGGCGTTTCTATCTCGCTCGTGTCGATGCCACTCGGTTTGAAGGAAGCGCATAACACCTATTCGTCGAGCGCATGTAAGTTAGCCAAGAAGAAACTAAAATACAGATCGGATAAGTCAAATATACCTTGTAATGTGTACTCGGTAGCATGTGGCTGATTTGACGGATTGCCGGGTAATCCTCCGCCAGATAATTCCTGGCCGCCGCCGAGACCACCGGCGCCCGGCATACCGGACCCATTCCCACCATTTCCCATAGCGGAGACCTGTTGCCAACTCATCGAGAGTTGAATTTCCGGCTTATTAGATTGACGGTGTTCAGCCCTCACAACCGTCTTCACCGTTTAGTTTGAGGTCGACTTCTCAACATGCGCATTTGCGTTGCAAGTGCCCTCTACGAAATACGACTTTATGTCGAAGAGGGAGGAAGATGCGACGGTGGGGAAATCAATTGGCCCAACGTCTCATGAGTAGAACGGAGCAGATCGTTAGGGTGATAGATTTCGGTACGTTTCTCGTTCGCGAAATATTGAATATTCGAATAAAGTCGCGGCTGTAGAAGAAAGGAGCTCTCGTTCGTGGGGGTTTAGAAGAAGAAAAAAAGAATTAAACAGGGCTAGTAATGAGCGAAGAGAATCGAGATAATACAGATTGTTTGACCCGAAATAAATGCGTCGCAGTGCAGTATAGTGAACTACTGTGCGATGCGATTTCGTTGCGTGCCGTAACGCGTGATGGGAATATCCCGACGTTATGTTATCGTCAGTCTAAATGGCAAAAGTTGAGAATTCCGAGACGTGATGGATTTGGAAAGCTGTCAAGGTCGATTTGCTGGCCTGCGAAGAGGACAGTACGTACTTCTGGCATACTCTTGGTACGTATTCCCCAAAACTTGTGCCAGATTAGGTCATTGCCGCCCCGAGCCACTTCTATCCTGGCCAATCAAGTAACTGCCACACAAGGCGAGGTCAAAACTTCCCCTGAAAGCTGTGTTTGCAACTGTGTTTATCTGTGATGTTTAAGCTCGGACCACCATGGCACCTAAGCCCCTTGTTATGGAATGGGGCATTATGTAAGCCGCCATGCTGCACGACAGACGTTGCAGCTAGCTACATCATCGTCGATCATCCCGTAGTAGCTCGGGCAAGGCTTTCTCTATCAGATTTCGAGCAGGTACAGTACAATACCAATAATATACCGCTTCCTTTATTTCCAGTCACTCGTTTTCTAGCGACTTTAGATTTTTTCATATCCAATTCAACCTACATTTAGCTTATGGCTATTATTTCCTGTCACGCTTTTTTATCACCAGAAAGCAGGCATACGTAGCTGATTGCCACTCGAGTAACAAGAACAGCGGGAAGCGCACCGAAGTTATTTTGAATATACGGGCGGGCTAGGAGGTCTGCTGTTGCATCCTTTGAACATTGCCGCTGTTCGAATATATAGGTAGGTACCTAGGTAAGCAAGGTAGAAGATGACGTGGGGTTAGTTTTCTCGAATAAAAGCGAAGACTATTCTGGCAATGCTTCGTCGTGTTCTAACATTAAAATACTCGGAAATTATTACGATTGATGTACCATAGGCTTATACAAAATTAAAGTAAATTCTGTGTTGACGTTTCATTGACCACTAAGATCCTGTAGTTGAGCTAAGCAATAAACTTATAGCAGCGGGGGAATCTGGTAACTATAAGTGATAGTAACTTACAACTACAATTCCAATAAAATAGCTAACCTAGATAACTACCTAACCTAGTATTAAAAATAAGTTTATAACAAGTTATTATTATATAGATGTTTTATACACTTTTACTTTGTTCCTCGGTTGCGATGTAGTTTAATTACATGTTCAATTACATGTTCAATTACATGTTCAAGATGATTCGGTTACATAGACTTCTAACCGTGGCCCATCTATTTATTTTGGCTAGTTCCGGTCTTATTTACCGAGGCGATAAGCAACCAGCCTTCAGCTCATCAACACATACCTAGTTGAGATCCTTTGACTAACAACTCTTCTCAAAGTTCACCTCCTTTTCCATTCTAAATAATGTCTAAGTTTCCAATTGGTAAAGATGCGCCTAGGGGGTTAACTATGTTAGAATCATTAAAACCGCTTGTCGGCATCGAGAAGGTTGAGGCGTATTTGAAATTGGCCTCAGAATCCCAAGACCCGAAGAATCATGTAAGCTCATCCCCGCCTTCGCGTCGATGCGTATTTACCTATGAAATATTTCGTATCAACTATGTCGTGCGCTATGCTATTGGTATCTAGGCAGTTGTATATTCTTGTTCGATACAAGGGGTATACTCGTGAGATGAGGTGGACGAATGAGAATTCAAGGAGTTGATGATTTACATCGAACACCCAAGTACCATATACTAACTGTACTTTAGGAATGGATGACAGCTATAACGCCTTACTTGTCTATTGTTTCGCACTCGTCCTCTCCGCCGCATCCTAGTATCACTTTCCGGTTTACTGTGCAGCCTATCCATAGCAACGGTCTCGGTAATCTACACGGCGGATGCGCATCTACTATTTTTGATGCATGCACTACGCTGCCGCTGCATCTTATTTCGAAGCCCGGCTTTTGGCAGTATACGGGCGTCAGCCGCACGCTCAATGTTACGTACCTACGACCAGTTCCAGTTGGTACCGTCGTCGATATCAAGTGCGACATCTTGCACGCCGGTCGCAATTTATGCGCTCTAAGAGGGGAGATGAGGACCGTAACCAAAGACGGCCGGGAAGGGCCCTTGTTGGTTGTTTGTGAGCACGGAAAAGCCAGCACAGATCCGCCGGTCGGGAAGTTGTAGATAGAGGTTGTCTGTCGTTTGCCTCTGATGAATGTAGCAGGAGGGGCGGTATGGCTGGCAGGATTTATGTCAAGGGATAGCTTTAAGACCTCTGGCAGAAATGTAAAAGACTTGGCATACGCGTCACAGCAGTTCGGAAATCTTCATTACTCCTAATCTGTTCTTTGGTCTACCATAGGGGTAATGCGGTGTGACGAGTTACTGTGTTGTTTAAGACATGAGGCAACTTCGCTTCGAGCTTACCGACGCACGGTTTTTATCGATAGGTAGGTTGCCTACTTTTTTTATCCCTAATTAATGCAGTGTTATCTATAAGTCCTGGCGAATAGAGCAGCACGAATCTAGCGTCATTGTCATTCGAGGCCCAAGTTTACTTGGAAAAGGCGAAGCTAGAGAACAGCAAGAATAACCCGCCTAAACCCCATTCTACTAAATAATTCAAAGAAATAGCAATAATCTATTACCTTTTATAACTAGGTAGGTACCTAACCTAGGCACTTTAATAATATGTAATTTATTTGTCCTCCTAGGTACATATATACTACTACCCTTGTGCTATTTCCGCTTATAGTATTGCGAACTAAAATACGTACATAGGTACCTAGGTACCTAGTGGTATGAGATACACAAGGTACTGCACGGGCAAACATGCAAGTTGAATTTGGGGTGCCGAGTTCGCACTTCGTCAGATACCTAGGTAGGTGTGTGATGCACGAGAGCCGCATCATGGGCCACAGATGACTATGTATGGGCATGACATGCGCCTTTTGCCGTCTGGAGTGGGTAGACATTCGCCAAGAAATGGAAAAAAAATATCACCCCACTAATCCCGAATTCCTATATGTATTCATCAACTAGGTACCCAGCCTCAGGTGCCTAACCCAATAACCTAGAAGGCGAGATAACGGCCTTATACTTGACCTAATATAGCATCGCGGATGGTATACGTGGTAGTTTTATACGTTCATGCCGGAGCTGAATTTTGCATCTAAGTATCATGTATATACGTTAACATATTAGAATAGTTCCATTATTAAAGGTTTGGTGTTTAATTGCTATCAAGTATTAGCCCTTAATATAGGCTTCATAATAATATAACACAAATAATGTTGGGATAACGGTCATGTGGCCTCGTCACATGACCAGGGTTATGCCCACACACACCGCCCACGCGCAGCCCACGCGTTTGTACAATAGATATCTTTCCCCACTCGGGGGAACCCCTCCTCTCTTACCTTAATAATAACAACAACCAATCAGACCACAGTTTTCGTTTATATTTCCATCGTACTACGTAATACAAAGTAACTCCAACAAATAAGGTTTAATAAAAGCTTCCTCTTATGATGCCGAAGATTTTATAAGAGACGGTTTCTTATCTTGGTTAAGTTCGTGAATGAAATAATCTTATATGTTGTAGAATGATGTATACCGACGTAACCAATCCAAGTAATCGTCGGCTGGTAAATTTATGAAAGGTTCTGTTTCTTCTTCCGTATCCCCCAGCGTAGCAATACTCCCACAGTGCATACTACACCGTAAACTTCTTTGGATATAAGTAATTTGATTGGCTTAAAGACTTAAATAATAGCCTCTGATTGGATACACTCCCGAAAAACGTTTACTGTGTCGCACTCTCGTACTTGACGACATGGTTCGCGGACAATCAGATGGTCCGCAGAAGGAAAGGAGCAGGCTTCTTGGAGTAGGCTTCTTGGAGTAGGCTTCTTGGAGTAGGCTTCTTGGAGTATGTAGGTAATAATAACCTGCACGCATCTTTGGAGGAGATCTCGACAAGCTTTTATGGAACTAACACCGATGCTCGCGCCGCTCACCACGACATCCACGCATTGCTGGTTAGGAGCTGGGCGCTTTTGTACATAATATCCAGGATCGAATTCTATCATATCGGTCGGTCTTCTTTTATATAAATATGCTGTTCTCTCCGCCATTTACTCTTGCTAAAAACATGGCGGACAAGCAAGCCACTCTTGAACGAAAAGCAATCGGCCTTCCTAAAATCTTGTATAGTGATATTCCCACACTATTTTCCTGCACTCTTATCTTGTCCCCCGAATCTAAGCAACTATGGACAAGTCATCCCAACCGGCCGTCAATGGGTAAGCCGTATATTTTCATCCTCAATGGTCATACATAGCCCGCCCCCTCCTCCCAGTCGAAGACCTTATTGTCAAGTTAGTAACTATGACTGGTTATCATACCACCCATCGTCTTTCCTACGGATCGACGTCGCACTACAGCATAAAGCCTTTACTTCTTTCTCTCTTACTCTCACCCCGCCTCTAGTATAAGCCGACGCGGACTCTGACTGATGATATTTCCTTGATTTAGCTCTGCCAAATCAGGGGAAACCAGTGTCAACTCCAAACACACTCAAGGCCAATACTCTACCCAGAGTATCCACGAGTATACGGCTGGCGTATTGAATGGCGATGCCCCCGTTAACACTCTCGTCGGGCTGAGAAACACCGACTTGAACATAATTCCTCGAAATGTTAAGGTCAATCGCGAAGTCGAGGACGCCTTGGCAAAGCTCGCCCAGAGGCCAGAGAAGTACGCATTTCGTCTTTGCCCTATACCTCCACGCATGATATGTATTGCATGTCACATGTCGTCGAGACTCAACCTGTCGATGAACCATATGGTCGTGCACTGTTCACTCGTTCCCCTACTCTATTCCTCAGTGTGGCATGAGATCGTATTACAAACTGTTCGAATCTGATTGGTTTAATAAGTAACGGAACTATTCCATAATAGGTAATAGTTAGGTATAAGCTAACCCCAGCAGAAATTTTGATTAAGTCAAATTCAAGCAGTTTGTACTGAGACCTTCTGTCGCTTCGGAAGAGTAACCCGGGTAGAACTCATCATGCATCGAGGTTGAGTGTGATCCTCATTTCAGTCGGAGATTTTCACATATCCCCTCTTCTCATAACAGGTAGAGAACATGCTAATTCAATCGTAGGTAAGGTTCTTGAGTTTGCTAAGTGGTAGGGTGAGATACCATATGGCTCGGTACATGTTTATGATAATGAAAGCGACGCGTCTGGCGCAGGATACCAAGAGTTGGAATTGTAGTGAACCACATCTGATCGGGGGAATGTACGTATGCATCGCAACGTTTGCCTGATAGGATATCACCTGAAAATGAAAACATTAAATTAGATATCAAAAAGTTCGTATACAAACCGTGATCCTAGCGTAACGCCGGCACCATGCAACTATCCATTTTCAATGCCTTCCCCCGCATAATAGTACAGGCGCTGGGGTTTAGAATGACTCCCCGATTCTTAGTACATATGGTAGGTCACCGCGGTCCTCCCTTGTGGCAAGCCGGATAATAGAAGACTGGGAAGCGGACTTAAAACTTGCGCTCGATTTTCGACTGGCAGGATATGGTCGCCTCGTTTGCGTGAAACTCCCCCCGTTATTTGAACTGGTAGACTGCGATGTCCTCCTACCACCGAATTTACTCCTCGGCGTCGTCGGCGCGGTACGATACTGGTGCCAGGTATGGGTTGAGGAATTGCGGTCCGGTAAGGCCGGCCCACGGGTACGTGAGCGTGTGCTGCTTCCGCTGAGGCTAAGGGAACTTGACCCGCTCCGCGCAGGTGTAGTCGGGTTGGTATCCCGAGGTGCGTCGTCATCGATATGCCCATCGCTTTCGGAGTAAGCGTCGTTAGGACTGCGAGATTCGTATAAAGACGCTGCGTCCAGAGGTTGCATTGCACGTAGAAGTTCGGCGAAAAGATGCATCAGCTGCCGGAAGTGCGCGTTGGACATGGGACGAGTGGAGAAGCGGGCACGCTCATAGCTATCAAGGAACTCAAATGCCTCTGGGGAGCTCAACAGCACGCCGACGCTCATGAGATGCATGACGTAGTCCCTCATCGTCATGTTAGAACGGCGCTGGAGGAGAGAAACAGAGTCCGCATCAAACATTGGGGGGTTCATAGCAGAGGTCGGGTCCATTGGCGCCTGAGAGACAGCCTTAGCTTCAATCAGGTTCGGTAACTCGGAGAGGACTGTGCTATATTGAACATCGGGCAAATCTGGTGAGCTTGGTGAACCCCAGCCGTCGTGCTCAATCTCGCCCCAAACGGGGCGCAAAGGAGGAAATGAGATACCCAGCTGCTCTTCTACCGTTGCAGGCGATTTTGGCTTAAATAACCGAAAAGACCTTCTTGGCTTCTTCATATTTCCCTCGGTTGTAACCCCTTCCTCTGCCACATCTTCCAGTGATGTCACTCGGATTACCGGCGCTATGACCTTTGGATGCGCCCCTAACGCGATGGCAGCACTGCGGCCAAGATCGGTAGCGATCACTTTGCGGACCTCCTTGGGGACATCTCCTTTTTCAATGGGTATCCAAGTTTTGGGTATCGAAGCCAGTACTGTCCGGGTAACATAAAGTCGCAAGATGTAAATGAACAGAACAATTAATACAGTAAGGACAAAGACGATCGCGAGGACGATTAAGTTGATGTATTGACCGGAGGAAAACAGATCCTGGCGTATAAAATCGCCGGGAACGATAAGAAATAAAGCGGCAAGAAGAAGACATAATAGAAGATAGATGGAATTGTAGACTATGCGAGAGACAAGGTTAGTGGCGCTCTTCATTATGACGCGCCAGGTATTAGGATCGAGTATTATAACATTCTCGTGTCGCGCGGCACAGGGCGGCTAAGGCTCCGGCTATTAGGCGACGAGCGACCAAGTTGAAGGAGCGTAATCGAAGTTCATATTAAGAGACGAGTATTCATGACGATTCCTTAGGCCGTGCGATAGGATTAAGACTTGTCGGTTATAAGATCCATAAAGGGCTGCGCGAAGACATCCTAGATGGATGGGGAAAGAAAGGAACAAGTAAGGGTGAAGTTGAGATAACCGTGTTTGTAATTCACCAGGAGATTAGATTGTATGATGCGATTTGCAGGGGTTAATGCCGCTCGGGATTTTAGTTTCCCCACTTCCATCCGAGTGACGTCTGATTGGGCGCCTCGTGTACCCTCCGTTTCAGCTATAGGTACGTACATATTTAGTTGCATCAGCCTCACACTATTCCCGTCCCATACATTCAATATTCAGAAAAGAGTATTAAAAAGGGACTAACCTAGTTAGTTTAACATGTGTTTGTCTCGACTTTAAGCTTTAGCAAATGTACTTAAGTGGCTGTAACCTGGAACGGACGTAAATAATATTAGATCCCGGGTCTAACTTGGCATGATTACCTACCTACCTTACCTAGGTAGGTATTAAAGTCAATAAATCTACGAGCTGCACAAACTAAGAGAACAATATATTTCCATAGTTAGTATTTACTAAACAAGCCTTTATAACAACTATGCCAATCATATTATATTAGCAATGTTTCTAACCTTTCCCCAATATCCCACAAGTAACCCCTTCCTTTCCTTCCCTTTAGCCCGCCGAGTCCAAGACCGCACAACAGCAATAATCTCCCTATCTGCCCACTTCTCCGCCTCCTCAACAATTTCTTCCGGCCTAACACCCGGACCCAATCGTCCACGATTTAAAAACAGCTCAACGACATCCACCCGACCCCGCCGTATAGCCTCGCTAACATTCCGTCTACTAACCGCACTAGTCCTCTCTAATATCCTCTCCACAATCTCAAGCGACTGTCCACCAATCACCGCCGCATACAACGCGCCTCCGCCGGGACCCCACCCATCATACACGTCGGCGCCGTAGTCCAGTAACACGTGCAACACCGGTCCGATCTCCTCTGGCGGCCGGGCGCACGCATCCGTCAGAAAGCTCCGCATGCCGGAGTCGATAGAGAAGCTAGCAAAGTTACGTTCGTGATTGCAGAGAACTTGCAATATTTCTGGATTGGGGTGCTCGAGAACTGCGCGGACGATCCCGTGCTCTTGCATGAGCGAGAACGAGGGGTACATCTGAAGAATAAACTTGACGATAGCGACTTGTTCCGCTGCTACAGCCTGCTCGAGCAATTTACTGGTAGGGGGAATACGGAGCCCCATAGTTGTAGTTAATGCTTCTTGAAGGCTACCTGGGTCAATAAGTTTTGGATAGACTGGTTTACTACCAGGTTGAATGCCGTGATCAGTGAAAAGTCGTTGCAAAGTCGAAATATCCCCGGAAGAACAGACATCGAGTATGTATGGCTCTAGGTCGCCTTGGTAAGTCATGATGTAAAAATTAGGGTTTGCTGGACGATAGAGAGATTAAGTCAACTACCCGACTTAAGACGATCACTATCTAGATTATAGATCACCTTATGTACCTATGTAGGATTTTGTGGCACTGCCACACTGTAAATACAACCTTACCCATAAGACCCATAAGATCCTTACTAAAACCCAGATGAAAGGGATATGTCTTTAAGACGAACACCAATTTTATAGCCAAATAAACTTAACAAACACAGTATTTCTTTTTGTCTTCGTGAACCAATTTTATCATAAAGTTGCACCCATAGCTACTATTACACTTAATGTAACCCGGTCAATTTGCCCTGGAGACTCGACGTGAGCAGCCGCTGCCACTAGCGTATTTGTTGCATTTGCGGTTGAGCCTCTACATTACGGGCTGCTGCGGCCCGTCTCGGCACTTCTACCACCGCTTCCACCTGCTTCTTCTCTGCGGCTTCCCTCGCTAATCTCATATCTGCCCGGGTGAGCCTCAAATCGCTGCTGTACTGCCCAAATGACGTGATGAGCTCGTTTAGTCCGTCCTTCAACGCTTCCAGCAGCTCGTCTACCTCGGGACACACTCGATTCTTTCTAAGATCTGTCCAGTGCATCGGCAATCCATCCCTGAATCTCTCTAGCTTTTTGATCACTGCCGTAAACGTCCGTATGATGGCCGGTACATCTCTTTGGACGTTACCATACTGGTCCTCCGTCAAACTAGACACTGCCAACTTTGATAGAGCGTAGGCAGCGTTGACGTATATGCTAAGTTCGCCATACGGTCGGCCAAGCACAGCAGTTGCTAATCGGCGACTAAAAAGTTGCTGAAATAATATGCCGAATGTGGGTAGACTCAAAATTCGTAATGCTATAGTCTGGGCAAGCGAGTTAATACCTTCGGGAGATAGTGCCTCCTTTTGCTCTTTCGTGAGTAAGTGGTCAGTAGCCTCTAACGCTTTCTTCTTCGCCTCCGGCAAGTATACCTCGGCGGGTGTCTTCCCGGGCGACGTTGCAACACTAGTAACGAACTTGCCTAACGAGTCGCGAAACCCTCTCGAACTCGGTGCTGGTGCCCAAACATCGTCTGTCTTTGGGGGTTGGACAACTCGGGCCTGTGGCTGAGGAGGTGCGGCACTGGGAGGTGCGGGAGGAGGAGCCGGTGGTTTTCCGTACTCGTCGATTCTTTGCTCCAGCGATTTAATCGTGCTCAGACATGTGGCGTAGATCTGCGACCACATTGGGCCATCCTTACGATCGATATCTTCGAATATGCTTCTCCTTCTGATATCGAAGTCCCTTGTAATTAAGGCCAATTCCCATATGGCAAATGCCTACATCGTTAGCGCCATGCTTGAATAGAATGGTAAAGGGAACAACATACCGATATACGTGGTTTCTTGCTCTGTAACCCATTCAATAGACTCCCATTAGGGTCCTTCGACTCAGCACTAAGTGGCTGGCCGTTTTTCAGAGGCGCTCTTCCAAGCTGTAACCTAAAGACCATGTCGCCAAAGTACCACAAAAGGCACAACAAGAACCCTGCCCACATTGATCTTGCCAGCATCCAGATACTCCATGGCGCCTGGGAAGGTGGGATATTAGATTTTGGAAGACTATAGAATAGCCGGAAAAAGGACAAGGCCCAGCCCCAGGCGGAGCGTCGGAGGAAATGGTAAAGTACAACGTAGTTGGCTAAAGAAACAATTATTGAGAGCATCCCAGCGCGAACGACGATTACGGGTACCCATTCGGTTAATCGTATCCAACTGCTTGTTGTTTGAGTATTCGCCTCTCCTTCGCGTTTCGGCTTCACCGTCCCTAGAAGCATTCGGTCGTAATCCGCGGACACATGTAAAATGCCCTGGGCAATCCCTAAAACGATAATATTCACGGTATAGAATAGTGCTCTCTCGTTCAGCCGGGCGCGATCCCCGCTATAGTAGGTGATCCAACCGAGGTTTGCACTAGCCGGAGTTGATAACAGGTATGTTTGACTAAATAGCCATGCGGAGATAGCGAATGTGATTATTGTCTCTATCGTCGCGAAAGACAGGGCATAGTGGCTGAAAGTGTCGAAAGGCGAATGAGACGTTCGAATGCCGATGTGGGAATGGGCAATTCGCAATATTATAACGGGGAGGATACAGCTGAATATAGCTAGGGTGCGAATACTCGCAGGCCCAACTGGAAACCACGGCCACAGCACTGATAATATGTTAGATATCTATGTGATATAATTAGAAGATAGCAATGTACGGCACGTACGATTACTCCAGTTAGCTAAGAAGAGGTTCTCAATATAGGCTAGGCCTAATAAAACCCCGGTGGTTGAGGCGAATCGTCTCTGGAGGGCGGGTTGGAGGAAGTCCTTGTAAGGCGCTCGGCGCGCAATTGCGGGAGGCATCTTCGCAACTGTAAAGGAAAGAAATATTTAACTAGATCAGCTCATGGTTCGGGCTTGGGAAGTAGAAAATGTGATCCGTATGCAGATATTTTCGTGTGAATCTAAGCTCAGAAAAAAGGAATGTTGGCTCTGAGCACCGTTGCTCTGGGGAAGGTTGTTACCTATCGGACGGGTGAATGTAAATAAAATAAAAACTTACAGAGCTTCTTGAAATCCACTGAGAACGTTGTTGCTTTAGGACCTAAGCGTCATCCGCCTTATTGCATTAGCTTAATGCACCAGCCACAGTACAAATGTACATAGTACCTACAAATGTATTTATGGGGTACATGTAGGTACAATCCACGGACCGGGTACCTGCCGCGATTTTTATGTACAAGTACATCATATCCATGGATGACTTACCAACATTGAACGCTAGTGATGTAGTGTAGTAGTGCTGACTGACGTAAGCAGATGCATGTGTAACTTCAATCTTGAATCCCCAATTCGGTTGCCTTGCCGTGACCTGCACTTGTACCTGCGCAATCCGTCGCAGATGATCCTGACTGACATCAAACCCTTCTCATATTATCCGTGCCCATAGTAGGTACCATCTAAATACTCGATCCTTTCAGGACCAACCTCTCTTTAATTCATCAAAATTTCCTTTATTGAATCTCGTCGTTCTCTCCAATCCAGAATCGTCCAGCTATGTCTTTCGATCAGTTATCGTCAATAGAATCCGGCAGCGGGGCTGGCCGTCGCCAGAATAATGGCGCCTACGCGGATGACCCGGAGTTCACTCGATTATCGCAAGGCCTTATGAACAAGCTATTTCATCTACAGGGTAATATTTCAAAGCTGAGGTCGGATATTGGTCTCCTCGGTACTCGACGGGACAATCCTAGATTGCGCGAGCGGGTCCACGTTGTAATTGAGGAGTCTACGGAGCAGTTCAAGGAGGTTGGTGAAGGTATCAAGAAGATTCAGACATGGGAAGAGCCCACTGTAAGTAAATCGAATGATGCGATTGACTATATCTACCTATCTAATGTGACATATGCCTAACTTTTGTTTGCCTCGTAGCCCACCCAGAAGTATTCGCAACAGAAGCTATCGCGCGAATTCAAGGCTGCCCTCAGCGAATTCCAAAACCTTCAGCGCACCGCACTCGAGAAACAACGAGCCTCGGTTAGCGCGGCCAAGGCAGCACTCGACCATGATCAATCTGGCGAGGGCGCCCCGTCTAATGCCACCGGCGAGCAACTACAGCTTCAGCAGCAGGAACAAGTCCACCTAGCTCCCCAGGACGAAGTTGATTTCCAAGAGGCCCTAATTACCGAGCGAGAGGAGGAAATCCGTCAGATAGAGGAAGGTGTTGGCGATCTCAATGTGCTCTTCCAGCAAGTGGCGCAGATCGTCAGCGAGCAGGGTGAGGTGCTGGAGACGATTGAGAGCAACGCCGTTAATATTCGCGACGATACCCGCGGTGCCGACTACGAGTTGAGGAGTGCTGCAAGATATCAGAAGAATGCCCGGAGCAAGGCATGCTGCTTGCTATTAATCCTAGCCGTGATCATGGCTATCGTCCTTTTGGCTGTATTCTTGGGATGAACCAAATCTTTTGGCAATTTGATGGTGTATGAGCGACATCTCGGGCGTTTTGGAGTTGGCGTGAGCAAGTTCGAACTTCTCTTTAAGTGTATCAGGATTGTGTTGGCGATGGCCAATAAGAATTGGTCGTCCCTTGAGGTAACTCAGAGATATCTGTTCCCTCTTTTGCGGTTTATGGGTAGCAAGTAACTATACCTCTATGAAGATAGCTTTGGTATTTATAACCAGTTATATTTGGAGTTTAATCAACATTCGGACTGCCAAACCGCGAGGTTATTCACATAGGTGTAAGTAGGTAATTACAAATACATTGCCAAAAATGGCAAATTTTATGAATTAGTGGCCTTTCCAATAAGTTGCTGTGCAGGTTGGTACGAGTCCTATTCCGAACTGGCGGCTTCAAAATCCACGTTTGTCTAATTTGTAGCTTTTACTGCTTTCTCGATTCGTTTTGGTCGTATGACATCGGCCTCATAACCTACACATCTTTGAACAACATTTGTGTCAATTGGCATGAACTTGGACAATGCCTTGCTCGTAACTGTGTGTGTGGCGCTCGTCGACAGCCAGTAGAGGTGAAGTGCTGCCGGAAGATCTGCAGTCATAGGTCCTATGAGAGCACTTAAGACAATGAGCACTCGACGAAGTCTACGTTGCCTCGTCATTGCCGGAATCTCAACTACAACCTCATTCCCAGGGTTGAGTCCAGCTAGCTGTCGCAATCCGGCTTTGGATTTAGGGAGCATATTCCAGACTAGCAAAGCGGATAGTGCGAAAGGGAGAATGTGGTATGGGTCAGGAGCGGACAGGTCGGGAAACCACAGGCAGCCCTCTAACGTGATGCTTAGATCTGGTAGATTTTTAACATGCTCGGTCGTGGTAGCAGTCACGCTTGGATCTACCGTAATTTCTACGTTGCCTTGAGTATTTGAAGCCGCAACATCTTCAGTTCTACCCAGGAACAGCTGCCCGATAATCCCCCTCGGACCACCACAAACCCGTCTGACGCTCTCGATGCCGATGAGCCAGAAGGGCAGACCTAGGATGCTGGAATATAATTTCCATTCTTGTAAGCCGACTGTACGGTATATCCTCGATGCTAGCTTCTTATGCCTCGCCAATAACTCCTTCGACTCCCGCGAAGATGGAATTCCTTCCCGCTTAATATCCCGCGAGATACGCGCAGTCCATCCCATAAGGACGGGAGTGAATCTAGCCCGACGTTGGTTGATCCTATGTATATAGACGTTGAAGGGTAGCCGAAAAGCGAGGCTTACTCCGACTGCCGCGAGAGGAATCGTTAGGAACCATGGCATGTGAGTAAGATCATGGATAGCTAGCAAGGTATCCTGGGCCGTTTGTATAACAGTGGCGGCAGTTGGTGCAAAATGGAATGACCTGACACTGGGTTGACGTCTAAAGTGACAGGGTTGAGTCCTGGTCCTTGATACTAGGCCAAAGGGCCTAGTTGCCCCTATAGTATGAGTCCAATGAATCGAGCTCATCGTCGATCACCATAAGCCCTTACTGGTTCATGAATGGAAGAATGGAATAGTAAGAAGAGAGCTTATGAACAAACGAACATCATATGTAAAATGATTTTGAAGCTATCGAGCCTTTCATAAATGTACGAAATATAACACCATACTCCAAACAGCTTCAATCTCAAATCTATCTTAGGTGCAGGTACTTAGGTAGGTAGATTTGGAAAATATAGGTATCATTGAATAAGGAATTACGGTTATAGATAGGTTAGTTATACTTCATACTACCTAAGTACCTAAGGTATGTACATAACATAATGTACCTCCTAAATGCATGTGGTATAACGGTAAAAGAAAACTGTTGCAGCTCTATCGATAAATAATGCCTATGCAGCAGCCCGCGCTAGATTATGTGTGGAAGGTGGAAGGTGGAAGGAAGGTGGGATGGGGTGCATAATGCCCAAGGGACCACCTTCCAGAGCTTAGGTTTCCGAGGTGCTAAAAATTAGGTTAGGTACCTAAGCCTAAATACATACAGCCATCAATTCTGGTCACTCTGTCACTTGTATCAACGATTGATCACACGCCAAATTATAATTACCAACAAACCAAGACAACATATGTACCTAACTAATAAATTAACGAGCGCGCAACTTGCAACTTGCAACACCACAATACCTTTCTAGGTCATAACAATGGGTCAACTGGACTGCTTCTGGACTGCTTCTGGCCCAGTCTGAAGAGGCCAGACCGGTATTGTCTTCCTGACACGTGTGCCTAGGCTCATAAACCACATCCTTTTAACAATATTTCTTCGCCAGTCTTTAGGCAAATGTCGGATTTCACCTCTGGCTCAAGCTGTTCCGTTCCCTTTAAAGACGTACCATATTCCTTCGGCATGGAGCCCAAGACTCTAGCCTTTACAGCGATTGCCATCGCCTGTACTCCCTTCGCCGCCTTAATATTCTGGAACTTCATCCTTCCACTCTTATTCCACATATTCGCCCTGACAGCCGGGTCGGCCTTCGGTTGGTGTTTGAGGAAGGGTTCCGAAGGTCGCCGCTCCTTACTTGTCCGCACTACAGCCGAAAGCGAAGCTAGATTTAGAGAGGCTAAAGCTCAAGGGAAAGACGGCAGTGCTAGCAGCGATGATGACGAGAGCTGGGAGAATATCGATGGGTCTACAGCTGGAACGTCTGGCAACGGGGAGAAAGGTGACCGAGACTGGGATGGTATAGTCGGTTTCTTCCATCCTTTCTGCAATGCTGGAGGAGGTGGCGAACGAGTCCTATGGGCTGCGGTTCGAGCTACTCAGAAGAGATGGCCCAACGCCAAGATCGTTATATATACGGGCGACCACGATGTTTCAAAGGAGAGCATGCTCTCTCGTGTCAAGGTTTGGGGTTCCTGTTATGTAATGAACTTGCAATCAAGATTGCTAATTGCACCATAGAATACTTTCAGTATCGACATCCACCCGCCTACGATCCATTTTATCTACCTAACAACTCGACACTGGGTTTTGTCTTCTACATGGCCGCATATGACTTTACTAGGGCAGTCAGTTGGCTCCATACTTATGGGGATGGATGCTTTCTCTTTCCTAGTACCTGACATCTTCGTGGACACTATGGGTTACGCCTTCGTACTCGGTCTGAGCAAGATTCTCTTTCCCAATATGCCAACTGCTGCATATGTACACTATCCTACCATTTCCACAGACATGCTCGACTCCCTCGACCCTAAAACGCCAGTTGGAGGTCAGGGTGTCAATGCCGGGAAGGGGGTTGGCGTTAAAGGTATACTGAAAAAACACTATTGGAAGATCTTCGCCGCTATTTATTCATGGATGGGCGCTTCCGTCGACGTTGTCATGACAAATTCCTCCTGGACGCAAGACCATATTAAGTCTATATGGGGGCCGCGCCGAAAGCAGAGAGGCAGGGAAAATTCTATTGCTGTTGTGTACCCCCCGTGCGCCGTCAATGAGATTGAGCGGGCTGTCGAAATCTCCGAAGAGAGCGAGAAGAGACGCCAGAAGTACTTAGTATACATCGCCCAGTTCCGGCCAGAAAAGAACCACCAACTCATCCTGCAATCCTTTGCCGAATTCGTCAAGACTGGTACTCCCTCAGCAAAAGAAGCCAAATTAGTCCTCCTGGGTAGCGTTAGGGGCGACGACGACTCGAGACGCGTGTACAAGCTTCGTCTGCTGGTCAACGAATTGCAAATCAAGGATCAGGTAATATTCCAGCTGGATGCTCCATGGTCTGAGATCCTCCAATGGCTTGGCAAGGCCTTCGTAGGCGTAAATGGCATGTGGAACGAGCACTTCGGCATCGGCGTAGTCGAGTACCTCGCGGCGGGTCTAATATCAGTCGTGCATAACAGCGGTGGTCCGAAGCTAGACATTGTCATTGATGTTGATGGCCAACCTACGGGTATGTTAATTGCGGCATTTCTTGCATTGTGTTTTTGAACTAATAAGTTCAATTAGGTTTCCACGCCTCCACCACGTCGGAGTTCGCTGAAGGTTTCGAGAAGGCACTCTCGCACCCCGACCCCCTTTCTGTCAGACGCAGAGCGCGCTTATCATCTAAGCGCTTCACTGAGGAAGAGTTCGCCAGGAAATGGTTGGCGGAGCTAGAGAAGCTCGTCGCCATGAAGCTATAAACGAGATTCGTTTCATTCATTACCACTACCCTAACCAATTCTCCTCTCAAAAAATGGTACTATTATCAGTACCAACATTCCTACTACCCAGATAGATATAGACTTACATCCGATACCCCCAGGATTATCACGGTGGGAGGCGGGCTCGGAGTTTGTATTGCCTTGTTTTTATGTTGCGGTGCGTTGTATTATCCTCGTTCATCGCGTTGAGTTGAGGGTGGATGCGGAAACTGAGAGGATACCATAAGTTAGGTTAAGTAGAACCGAGCCCGTATAACTATGGAATACATCCTTATTTACGTAATTCTTTCGAGCCTTAACTTTATGAGTTTTACACCGACAATTTCGAAGACTTGGATTAATATTTGTCTGACAATGTAAGTTCTAAATAGCTATATAGGTACATAACGTAACTCTATCAAAAACACACGGTAATATATATAGGGGTACCTGACCTAATGTCTGTAGCAGGTAGGCAGTAGACAAGTGTCTACAAAGTCAACCCAGCACTATTTTTCTGCCGCGTCTCGCCCGCAGCCTCAAACACGCCATCTTCATCAACGCCGATGGCTTGAACGGCACTATACCCTTCGCGCACCCACGTCACGTTATGCCCCTTCTCTAACATACTCGCCACAGTCGCGTTTTCAAAGGTATATTCGAAGGCAACTTGGTTCGGCATCAACTGGTCGTGGAACCGCGGTGCGGCTACAGCGTGGTTTACAGAGAGCCCACGCTCTAACATGTGCCATAAGACTTGCGTCGTCGAGCTGATAATGCGGGATCCGCCGGCAGCACCAACGACGGCAGCAAGGAGCGGGATGGCGGTTGAGGTGGAAGCGTCGAGCCACTCGGCGATGACGGGGGTGATGGAGGAGAGCGGACGTTTCCCCGGACGGACATAGTTGGCTGGGCTGGGTGCGTAGCCAAACTCGTTACGTACGCCCGGGATGGAGAAATCGTTCATCTCGTCGTTGAGTACGACGCCCGTCTCGGGGACCATAAGCAAGCTACCAAAAAGTAGGTTAACAGTGGTGGTAGACGAGACGGCGGTACCCGAGGAATCCGCCGTCGAGATGTGCGAGGTGCCGTGGCTTTCGGGAACGTAGATGCGCGGCGGGTCGTAGTTTTCAACAGGTTGTGTTTTATCATCGCGAATGCGCCGACGTATCGACTCGGCGTGTGCATCGTCCAGCATAGCCTCCTCGAGCCGCGACATACCGGAGACGAAGGCCGGGTCGCCGAGGGCCTGGTGCGCGCCGTACGCGAAACGCATCGATTCGTCGAAACGGTGGAGCGTGAGATTAGGATCAGCAGCTGCGTCTGAAGCGTCGTAGCCCTCCATCGTCTTTAGTGTGCTGAGACAGACGGCGCCGCTGCTAGGTACGCCCGAGGAGAAAAGCTTGAAGCCACGGTACGAGATGCCGATGGGCTCGCGAATGATGGCCTCGTAGTTAGACATGTCTTCTAGGGTCATGGTTCCGTTATACTTCTGGATGTGCTTGATCGTCGCCTCGGCTTAGAAAAGATTAGAATACTTTGTTTCGAGGAAGAGAGAGATTCTACGAACCCATTGGGCCAGTATAGAATACGTCGGCACCATGCTCAGCTATCTGTTCTAGTGTTCTAGATTGGAAGGTGAGTAAAGACCGAGAGTGTTTGATTATTTCCATGAGTAAACCTCTTACTTTGCGTAGCGCTCTCTGGTCATAGTATCACCTAACTTAACAAGCACACCTAACAAAATAGTTAGCTAACATTATTATTGTGAAACGCCTTCACGATGGAAGACATGTAAGTTGGCAGTTCTCACCATTCGGGGCGAAGTCTTGAGCCCACGAGGGATCTTCGACTAAGAAATTCCAGCCGGCCGTTCCGAGGCCGAACTCCATGTAACGTACCAGATCCTCGGAAACCGGGAATCCGCGGCGCGCAAGGGAGGCGGCTGGTTGCACAACAGACTTCCAAGATAGTAAGCCGAACTTCTTATGGGCGTATTCGAGACCTCGCAGCTCGCCCGGTACACCCACGGAAAGCCCACCGTGCACACTACCCATCACGTTACCTTGATACATATCCTCGAAGGCCGCACTAGGAGCGGATTCGCGATAATCGATGACGGTGTAGTTGCCGTTACTATCCCGGACGAGACTGAATCCACCGCCACCGATTCCCGAATGATACATGCCGATAACACCGACACATAGCTGAGTCCCGACAAAAGCATCAATGGCATTTCCCTATTACAGATATGAGCAGTCTAATAGCGGAAATTCTAGCTATCGGTACTACTCACACCTTGATCAAGGAGGTCAATGCCAATTTGACTACAGATTTTACTCTCAGAAGCGACAGCGCCTCGCTTCCCTGAAACGGATTGCTGGTGCAATACCGCTTGTCCAGTTGGTTGCCATTGTGAAGGGACCGCAGCCGAAGGGGCGACAGCTAGAAGTAACAGCAGAAGACTCTGCGGGAGTGTTGTAGGAGTTACTTAGGGGTCATGTTAGTTACTAGATGGTAAGAAATTAAGGAGGTAGATGTAACTCAAACGTCTACTCACTCATCTCGCAAAGTCTTTACAAATGTTGTGATCGGAACTCGGTATGTTGCAATCGTCCCAATCCGTCGTCTGTGCTCTCTATCTAACCCTGGGTACTCTCAGAGCACAGCATATCATACGACGGGGTTGCGTACTCTGAGGTAGAGACACTGATACCCTGTGATTATAACTACCTCTATCAACGGTAGCGCATTAGTATACGATAGAATAATAATGATAATGTAAAGAATGAAAAGGAAATAAATATAGATGATAGATGATGGTGATAATTAGAGAACGACACTCCGACGACGTTAGGGTAGTTATCTTTTGTACAAGGTTGCAAAGCCAGATTATAAAGCGAGATAAGCAGCCCGGCATGGAAGTTTAATACTAATAATAATAATAGTCTAACCTAGGTAGTTAATACTGTAAAGCCCCACCACACTATCACGTAGCAAGCTTGTAGCTCAGACTTACATAAATGTCGTAATCTATTAGGTATACCCGAGCGGGTTGGATAGTAAACTTCTTTGTCTATAATTTATATTCAACTACATTATGTAAGTCAAGTTGGGCTATTGTCTCTTCATTACATTTTTAAACCGCGATACATGACGAAATACGCGGTAGAACACAGCTTACGGCAAATAAGCTAACATGAGCTAGGCATTATAGCCATGGATTTTTAGGGGCTCATCCCCTGTCTATCGCGCCCTGGATTTGTAATTCATACACAGGAAACCATCCGAGGTCACCGAGACGCGCACCTTCAATCAAGCCCGAATACTTTCCTGGTCTCAATATCGGGAAGTCAGATGAGTCCATCTAATGCCCCCTAGACAGGAATGGATTCATACAAGATCTAAGGCTTGTAAAGTTCTGATAAGATTGTGATATTTAAGAGCGACAATAGCTATCGCATATGGTTTCTATAACTATACGTAGGTATATATAGGTTTTCAATAAGTATAAAGCTATCAAGTGACTGTCGGGTCAAATATCAGAAATTATACCACCTCGTATTCTCTTCATTATAAATCGCTGAGCTGGTTAAGCCTAGAGATTTAACGGCATAAATAACTATAACTATATTTTGAATTAACTATAATATTTAGTTAACCTAGTTACTTTCTTCAAACATCTATGAGGACTGTATTTGACAGTGTTATTTCGTAGCAAAGAAGTCTATGGTATATCCAAAACTGTAATTGACGAGATGCTACGTACTTCAGCATATATACACGTTACAGCTCTTCTCACTACTGGCCAAGAATTAAGTCGTATGTCGAAGGTCGGGCTGTTATAAGAAGGAATAACGTGTGGTAAGGCGTAAGTATCATACTATATTGTTCTATCATTTAGCCTATCTAAGAAGATAACAATTTTCCGATGAGACTTGTCTGCTTGTCTAATGAGGGGTAATCATATCACTTGGCGATGTCCAGCGGCCGCCATGTTGAGGCTGTGAGACAAACCCCCTGGTTATTCACGGCCGTTTGGGTTACGATTCATACGTAGGAGGCGCACGTATCAGCCTTGTAGCGCCTCAACAATAGAACTGAGACACACATAGGTATCACAAGGTTGAGTGTCGATTAGGTACGTCATCGCTGTGGCGTGACGTCGGGGCGGATAGAAGGCTTTGTTGTGACATAGCCGACCTAGAGCTCGATAGATATAAACTTGTCGTCTCTCCCGGATGGTAATCGATTGTATAACTTAACCATATAAAAAGTTTTACCTTTAAGAAAAGCAAATTATTGAACACCATGTGTTTCGGAGTGAGTAGATATGCATTCCTAGCATCACGTACATAGTACATATACCCAGCATACTCATACTTATCATATACCTATCATATAAGCTGTTTTTAAAGGAGAGGCCATGACTAACAAGATTTCTATTGAGCAGTCGAGCAAAAGCCATCCAAGAGAAGAACCCGCAAGGCCTGCAAGGCATGATCAAGCCCACCCACCGCACGGAACCGTTCACGGAAGAGCTGGGAATGCCCACGGCGGAAGTCATGGCGGACACCACAAGACGCATCCCGCACATGACGAAGGGAATCACGATGCGATGCTAGCAGGGCAGCAGGCACAAATGGATCCGGTGGCTCAAGGCATGATATAAATCAGTGTCATACTGAGGCTTGGATGGATGAATAATGTTGAAGCAAAGTTGTGTGAGCTTTGCTGTATGAAACTTATAGGAATATTTATCGAGTTCTTAATAGGAGAAATAGGAGATGTGGTTTAGACTGTATACTTGAATAAATGTGACTTACGAAGTAATCCGTACAAATCCTTAAAAAGACAGTGCGGGGTCGTATAGTATCTAATCGCGATAAGCTACCGTAGTGCATAACGCTAACATGACCATAACGCTAGGTACCTTAGGTACCTACCTACCTTAGGTAAGGTAGTTACTCGGTACATGGTACAATCTTCCATCCAACTTTCATCCAGTAAAAAATCGTCAATTTACAATTTCAAGTATTTTTTTTTTCTTCAGGTCTTTCTATAGACGATAAACTGGGAGGATTCGACTGAAGAAACTGCTGAACCAATGCAATTTTATAAGACAATAACACCGCGGTTACTTCTAAGAACCAAACTCGCAACCCATCCCGTCTTTGGCTCGTTACAGTTTTCACTTCAGTCCCTTACCTTGGCCAATTGCCACATTCACTTATCTGAAGTTGGAAAAGGTATACGTCTGTATCAACTTTCTAAGAGACCTAAGTCTCGACAGGACACTACCCCTGACCTCAGCGCTGCTCAGGTGATACGTATGATTAGATCGCCAAATTTCAAAAAGATGGCTTCATCAGATGGACAGGTGAAAATGGGTAGCCAACATCAAGAGCCAAGACCTAATCGCGGGAAAAGGCCGTTCCAGAATGAAAAGTCTAAGCTCGCAACGAAAAAGGAAAACAAGAAGAAGCAGAAAAAGACGAAGGAAAGCGAAACCGACATGAACATGAAGACTGGCTCAGCGGAGGAAGTCTTAGCTATTGACGTGAAGAATCTAATCGAGTCTCTCAAACAAGATGATGATAGAGCGGTAGAAGGAGGGAATGCCGCGCCAGAGCCAGAAACTGAAAACTTGCCAGAGCAAGGCTCCGAGATCGAGGTTGAAGTTGTCGAGCTTTCCTCGACTGGAGAAGGCCTAGCTTTACGTAAAGGCTCTAAGCACGTATACGTCGTGCCATTCTCAATACCAGGCGACACTGTCAAGGCGAAGGTGTACCGCCACCTAAAGGAAGAGGGCTATTCCGTGGCGGATTACATCTCTCTCGTGAAGCCGTCAGCCTCCCGCGACGACAGTCGGATCAAGTGCAAATACTTTGCCACTTGCTCAGGATGCCAATTTCAGATGCTGGATTATACCGATCAGCTGAAGCATAAGAAGAACATCGTCGAGAAGGCCTTTCGTCACTTCTCCGAGTTGCCCCCAGAGCTTATCCCCGCTATCCAAGACACCATCGGCAGCCCGCTTCAATACGGCTACCGAACAAAGCTGACGCCGCACTTTGATGGCCCTCCGGGCTGGCGCAAAGGTAAGAATCCCTTCAAGAGCTGCCCCCCTATTGGCTTCATGCCCAAGGGCAAGCGTGACCCTTTAGATATTGAGGATTGCCCTATTGGTACCGACGCCATACGTCTTGGTATGAAAAAGGAACGTGCACGCATGGCCGTCGAGTACGGAAAATACGTACGGGGCGCTACGATTCTTCTGCGCGAAAGCACCAAGCGTATTCCGAAGAAACAGAGCGAAGCCGAGGGAGCATCTTCACCGAAAGGACCTGAGGCAAAATCACCATCGCCCCCGCCTCCCGAGGACTCCGTTGTTAGAGTCGAGACAGACTCATACACAGACCTAAAGACCTACGTGACAGACAACAATGGCACATCAACCGAGTACGTCGGGCCCTACGTCTTCCACAATCCAGCCGGCTCTTTCTTCCAGAACAACAACTCCATCCTCCCCGTCTTCACAGACTACATCCGAGAGCACATCCTCCCTCCTTCCTCTCCTCTTTCCCCCGAAATCAAATTCCTCCTCGACGCCTACTCCGGCTCCGGGCTCTTCACCATAACCCTGTCCTCCCTATTCAGCGACAGCGTCGGCATCGACATCAGTGACGCCTCCATCAAATACGCGTCCCGCAACGGCGCGGAAAATAACCTCCCCCTTTCGCGTGCGAAATTTATCGCCGGCGATGCCAAAGACTTGTTTGCGTCCGCCCTGCGCAAGGCATACCCCTGCGATCAAACCGTCGTCGTGATCGACCCCCCGCGTAAGGGCTGCGACCAGGATTTCCTGAACCAGTTGTTGCGCTTTGCGCCCCGCCGCGTCGTATATGTGAGCTGTAATGTGCACACACAGGCGCGCGATATCGGTATCCTGGTTCGTGGGCTTGAGGGTGCGGGTGGTGCAGAGACGGGGACGGGGATGAAGACTGGCGTTGCAAAGAACAAGTGGAAAGGGACGAAGTATGCGATTGAAAGCATACGCGGCTTCGACTTCTTCCCGCAGACGGGACATGTTGAGGGCGTTGCCATTCTGAATCGGGTGGACGGCTAGGTATTCTAATATTAGGTAGCTATCTACCTATATTCTGAAGACATCTTAGAAGGAAAGTATGAGGTTAAACCACCCATTCTGGGGAACTACTGTATCATAAGAAGGGCTTCATTTACAAGGCACGTTTACGCGGCGTAAGGTTGAATAGGGCAATACTTATTCGACAACTAACAATAGATAAGAAGGTGCCAAAAACCAGGACGTTCCAAGTATTAGATACCTGACAACCCGACCAAAAATTCCAAACTGAATAGGTACTCTGTCCTTGAACAATTATATTCAGTACTTCTTTCAACACACACATCTTGCGACGCACAACAATTTGCGAGACTGCCTATTTCTGCTACTCTTAATCCTGTTGCTCAAGTAAGACCTTTAGAGCCTGAACCGTGACCTCGACAACTTCGGCTCTCCGGCTACTCTTCGTACACTCCTTCAAAACCTCAATTCCGTTCTTCTCCCTGATCTCCTTCCGTGCCGCCTTACCTGCTTCTCCCTCGCACGCAACCATATTATACACAACAAATGCACCTCGATGCCGTAGATCTTCGCTCTTCTCACCGCACAAACCCAGGACTACTTCGACCCCGCGCGTCCTTTTGAGAATACCGGTTACAACGGCGTCATATGCCGTGAGAGAGGCCAAAGCACCACCGGCGGCGCTCCTCGTTCCTTCATCTTCTGCATCTGCAAGTGCGAGTAGAATGTGTAGTCGATTAGCAGCTTGTGGGCTATTGTCAGCGTACTGAGTAATACCCTCAACGGACTGCACTAGGTTGCATATTAATTCCACAGCAGCTTTAGAAACCCGATTGTTGGACGATAGCATCAACTCCTCGATCTCTGGCCATGCGTTACGGATAATTGTCACCCGTGTATCGTCGTCCGTAGATGCTAAATTAGTAAGCGCCATCAATGCCTCGAACGTCGGCAGGAGATCTCGAGTTTCGGTTGTAGGGTCAGGAGTGAGTATATAAATGAGCGGCCGGATTGCCGAGTTCTGTGGACGAGCGCGCGTACCGCCGAAAACGAGAGCGGGATTCGTGCTGATTAGTATACGAGCGAGTGCCTGGGCTGCTGTTCGTTTGGCTTGCGATTCGGAATCTGGTAGAGCCGAGGCGGCCGCAATAAGAAGGTTAACAGCTCCTTGCTGCGATAGTTGGCCCCGCAAGGTGGTTGTAACTGACAATGCAGAGATAATCGATACGATGAGGTTAAGCGAGGCAACCGAACCGTGCCTACTATGTGTTACTAGAACGGGTACAATACCGGCTTTAAAAACTTGTATACACCGCTCTGTGACGTGGTTGTCATTGTTCAATGGGTTTGGTGCTCCCAGCTTTCCAACAGCATTGGCGTAGGCTTTCAGCTGAGTCATTTTCTTCTCCTCCTCAGATTGCACTGGTTGATAGCGAGTTAAATTCACAAATATGCTTAAAGCTCCGTAAGTAAGTGGTGATTTTGCAGGAGCATCACCTAAAATCTTGACCAGAGCCTTCAAAAGCTCGGTGTTATGTGCGACTTCTTCCTTGATTCCAGGTTGGATTGTTGCGTAGGCTAAGCCCTCCACCGAATGTCGCTTGTCACTCTCCGGGTCCTTCAGTATCATCGTACTGAACATCTTAGATAGGTCCTCAATACTGGTGTTCGCTTGCTGTATTCTACTCTCGGATCCTTCTGCCGTTTGTTGCGCCGACGATGGCACTGCCTGAAGCCCCAGGTCAGCCCAACTCCATTCCTCACCGAGCCGGTCACCGCCACTGAAGATGCTCGAATGCGGGCGGTGACGCGAGCGGAAGCTTTAGGGTGCCTACCCTCAATTTCGCCAAGATAACCGCGGCCAAATTTTGAACTGCTACGGAGTGTCTCCTCATGGCAATCGAACCTTCTGAGACCTGAATCTGAGGGTCTGTCGTGTAGATGGCCCTGGCTAATTCGTTCGGATCTTGGTCAACAACCTCTTCCAGCCAGTCAGCGCAGTACTTATTAATAGCTTCGCGGCACGACGAATTCATGGAAGCAGCGTTGAGCATTTCCAGACATGCCGTCTCGACCTTTCTGCTTTTCCATTTTCGTCGCATCAAGGGGTCCAAGGTGGGTAAAAAGCCTTCGCTGAGGAATATGTCAGCCGTTACGTCTGAGGCGATAGGAAATATAGCGGCGGCGACACAAAAGGCGACGATATAGTCGTCATAAGTCCCTCTTTGGACTCGATCGAAAAAGAACTTGCGAAGAGCCTCGTTCCCTTTCTCCCCGGCCGCTTTAAGATACGCTGAAGCGCTCAAGACGGCGTGACCACGGACCGAATCAGCTTGTCTCATGTCGAGATAACCAAGTATAGTATCGACACATACATCATCGATGACTTCGCAGATAGATTGGCTTTTGTTTTTAGCTTTAGTATCGTCGTTTAGCATTTTGGTAAGGCGATCAAGTTCACGACAAGTATCGTCATCTTCCTGACCACCTTCCATCAATCGGGCTAAGATGAGCTGCGTCTGCTCTATGTTGCTCAGTTTTGCCATCTCCTCACGATTAGAAGTGAGACCGATAGGAAATTCCTCCATTGTATCCCGCGAGTTGATATTCGGTGTCGCTAAAGCTTTTTGGTAGAGAATGTTAGGAGTAGATGTTATAGGTAGAATGAGAAGTCTTGAGGATTTGAGGACTCGAAACTTGAAAACTTGAGAGGGCTTGTGAGGACTTTTATACAAGTGCTTCTTTGACGGAATAACGGAGTTAAACTGAAATATGGCGGCTTGTTGAGGGGCTTATACCTCGTCAACAATATAATGCTTAGTTTCTAGGGTGGTATTCTTGGGTAGTAGCTAACGCTGAAGGGTTGGCTGAGCTTTGGTGTGAGAGCTTTAGTATGAGATTGAGGGAAGTGTAAATGGGTAAGGTTATAGTATTGTGGTGTTCTGGTGTAAGTTTTAAATGAGGATAGTAACTTTCTCGTCGGCTATGGCCGCTTTATCATCGGCTTGGTGATAAATACGAGCTAATGGGTCTGGTGTTGGACTCGTGACGGATATGAAAGCAGCTAAGATACAAAGAAAACACAGATTGCGTAGATTACACATACCTCTTCTCACCTATCGTAAGCTTGTGATCAGACTGGTCAAGTCTTGGCCTTAATTTGCAGTAAGTATAGCCGCGAAAATTTCTTGGCTTAGCTTGAAATTCTAGCCTAGAAGAACCCGAAGCCACCAGGAGCCGTTTCAAGGTTTGAAGCAAACGGTTCGTTGGTGAAATTTACTCACATGAACTAAATCGATGGGGTATCAGTCGCTGCAACTTAATTTAAATCCAGGTACCTAGCATATGTAGATACATAGGGAGGTATGTATGTATATAAGGCAAAGCGTAGAACCGATGGGGAGGAAGCGAAGTTGGCTGGACTGGTCTGTTTGGAGTATGCAACATGCCGCAAGGAATATATTCATAGATTTCTTAGAAAAAAGACATGGGGTAAGAAACAACTTACATTTGTTTATTTGGTATTTTCAATACTTTTGAAGGACGTAAGGTTGTTCGTCATTTGCGAATTGAGTATCAGATAACCAGACGAGATATCTCAAAGTTGTTAACACACAGAGGATATAACTTCGCCGTAAAAGGTTAGGATGGAGTGTTTGTAGGACGATGATATTCTAGTGAGCAAAAGTATGGATATGGGATGGGACGGAATGGAAGTTCTGGCTTCAATATGGCTCGTCGACTCGTCGACTCGTTCAAAGGAACACAAGGGAACATTCACTGAAATACCCCGCTAAGGTTTGTAGACGCCAATAAGGTTATCATGACCCTCTTGCGCCTGATAAAGTGGCTGCAGGGGTTTCCGTAAGATCTACTCAACAATGACGTCTGCCTATTATATGTACCTAGACGTACCGTACCTAGGTACCTATGTATTATTAGTCATGTGAGCTAGCGTCTTTATTCTCTTCCCCGGCTTGGCACGGCATTGAAACGCAGACGCGTGCTGCTCGTGATACAGCTTTTGGGCGGGTCTTCTCGGTGAGCTCTGGACTTATGTATCTCATGTACCTAATTCAGCAGTCAGCTCTTATCAATTCGTTATCAATCTCTTCATACCAGTCCGGAAATCCAATGCTTATCCCGTTGTCGATAATTACATCTTCTCCATACCATTGCCAATTAGAGTATTGCGCAACAGCATCACCCGTGAACTCCCCTTCTACTAATACTTAAACTTGGGATTGCAAAATCTTAAGTGAGAAAAAAGCCGATTCTACAAAGGAGGTGGCCTCTGAGCCCTTTCTCCGTTTCTCATGTCATAAACACTCCCCCGACGAGTTGAAACAGAAAAGACGGCACGATGAACCGCATCGACGCCTCAGATCACTATACAGAACCCGTCTCTAGCATTAGCCAAATACCCTCGCTCCTTACCATCGTGGTCGACACCAACCCGCGCGCTTGGGCTGCCCTCGCCGACCTCCTCCCCATCTCCAAGGCCCTAGCCAACCTGCTCGTCTTCATTAACGCCCATCTTGCTTTCGGCAATGACAATCATGTTGCTATACTCGCCGCGCACCCCAACCGCGCCGTGTGGCTCTACCCCAAGTCCCCCAACCCCGATTTCCGGGCCGTGTCTTCGCGATCTAACGGTGATGTCGAAATGACCGACGTTGACGGGCGACAGGACGGTACCTCAGCAGCAACAGAACTTGGCGGCTCTGCCAACAAGTTCCCCTTATTCGCCCAAATCGAATCCTCTATCCTGACCTCCTTGCGCTCTCTCATCGACAGCACCACGCCCTCAGACCTTAACCCTACGACCTTAGTATCAGGAGCCCTCACGCTAGCACTATCTTACATCCACAAGATGTCGCATGCCCTAGAACCGGCCAAGACGTCCTCGGACCCTGCGAACCCGACCTCAACAGCAACTAGCTCCTCGCCTACTGAGTCGACCGTCGCGACGCTACACTCGCGCATTCTAGTCTTATCTGTCTCGGACTCGGAGCCTGCGCAGTACATTCCTACCATGAACGCTGTCTTCGCAGCCTCTCACGCGCGCATCCCAGTAGACACCTTATCTCTATACGGGACGCCGACATTCCTACAGCAAGCAGCCTTTATAACAGGAGGCACTTTTCTTTCCGCAGCCTCGAATCCACGTGGCTTGCTCTCATATTTAATGTTCGGTTTCCTCGCGGACGCCGAAGCACGACGATCTCTCGTGACTCCCACCCAAGACTCAGTAGACTTCCGTGCGGCTTGTTTCTGCCACCGCAATGTCATTGACACAGGTTTTGTCTGCAGTATTTGCCTTAGTATCTTCTGCTCTGTGCCCGACAACGCCGAATGTCTGACCTGCGGTACTAAATTAGCCCTCGGCAGTTACGGCGCCAAACCTGCTGTCGCCCCTCGTAAAAAGAAGAAGAAGAAAGTACGCGCTAACGGCGTTGGGGCCAGGGAGGACACAGGTAGTGCTGCGGGGACGCCTGCCCCTACGTAGTTGAGGAGCAAGCTTTATGAGTCTTCTTTATTGTACTAATACTCAAATCATATTACATGGAAGCGGTCTGGTTGTATCGCAACGGGTTGGAGTTTGCATACGCGGAGTTGCGTCCGGCATGGGACAAAATATCGTGAATTAAAAAGCATAGGCGTAGTGATAAGACAGTCAACTTAGGCGTGTTTTATATTTTCATAACTACCTTGTACAGTCTATCTATACTGTCCAAGTGATCCTACTGCCACTATTACCCATGTAATTCTTTTCATCCAAGGATTTACGCTTAGTTTTTCTAGTCTTGGTTCGGCTGCAATTTGAGGGTTACTGTCTTTAAAATACAAGAATCCTTCCGAGCCCAAGACAAAAGTAATTTCGGTTGATATGAACGTAGCCATTCAGGGGTATTTCGAAAACGCCGATTTAGTGCACCACAATTCATCTCGAGCTTAGGTGTATGAGTGATAAGGATAGCGTGAAGGTTAGAAGTTTATGAAGGGTGAGGATAGGTGAGCGGATGGGTACGAAGTGAAGAGAAGCCGGTAAGCCCTGGAAAAAGTTCCGGTCTGATATAACGAGCCTTATAGATCGAATATCAATGTGTGATACAACCAGCTCATATGTGGATTTTACGGCCTCCTTGGGCAATACGAGCCAGACCAGAACTTCCTTCCTTGATGCGTGACATAACACAAGCTGGCTGAATGTCATTAGAACCCATCGAGGCTACGGCAAAAGAGTCAGTGTTGTGCGCGAAATATAAATAGTACCCCAACGGCCCCTTCTTTACCGCCATGATGCCAATGGCTCCAGCCGAGGAAGAATATTTGACGCCTGGGTGTTCCTGGAAGTCATTAGCAATGAACCCTTGGAGAATCGCATTCTCATCATCCTCGGCTATATCTTTTCCGCCCGGTCCACGACGCGTCCTTTGATATATTCTCTCAGCGCATTTTTGCGACGCCATTGTAGTAGCCATATGTTCGCCGGTGCCACTTGTCACAGCGGCGACGGCGATGCCGTCTTGATCCCTTTCGTCGATTGGAATGACGGCTGTCCCGATTCCGACTAAGGCCGCCGGACCAATTCGTCCTCGATGCTTCATGCCTATACCACCTGAAGATGACCCGGCCGCAATTTTTCCAGACATATCGATTGCAATTGCACCCACTGTATCAGTGATTTCATCGACATCTTTATTATCCTCCTTATGATGGTCAGCAGTCCTAAATGGTGGCGACTTGTCAAGACATGGTGTAGCCATAGTGGTGGGAGCCTGTCCAACTTTGGGCATGGGAAGGTCCACAGGGACGTTTGAATTAGTCTCATCATGAAGAGTTGTCTTGGTTAAACCCTTAGATATCGACGTACTAGGATCTGACTTTAGAGATTCATTATTTGGGCCTGGGCTGAATCGTGGGCGCTTTGAAGTGGAAGACGATATTTCTCCAGCCACAGTTTTTGAACCTGTAAGTGAGCCCAAGAAGCTAAGCGAGCTGCGCTCGACGTGGTTCTTGGGTGAAACTTGAGGAGCAGAACTAAGTTTTAGTAACACTGACGGCCCATTATCCCATGGCGAAGAAGGTAAAGCTAGAGAGTCTGGCTGTCCTTCATTCCATGTTCCAGTCAGTATAGCGGTCGTGTGGTCCGGGTGTACATTCTGGCGAATTTCGCTACCATGATCGTCAAGAGCTCGGTCGTATGTGTTAGGTGCTAAAGATAGAGAGGTTTTGCTCTCTGCCCGCCTCATATCTTCCTGCCATCTAACGTAACGGTCTCTAGCATTTTTTGACACGAGAAATTGATTGGGAATTAATATCATTCCCGATTCTCGTGCAAATTCCTTAGCGCCTTCTCCGATGAGCAGATTCGGAGGAACACGTCGTAAAGAAAGGGGCTTGTTACTAGACAGGAGAATAATCTTGGCTAAAGAGATTGGATTCTTGACATCTGTAAACCAGACTTGTAAGCAAGTACAAATAATATTTCAAGGTACTGGCAACCAACTTACTAGGAACTGCACCACAGGCTCCGCTGCGACCAAAATGATCGACCAAGGTGGCGTCACACTCTACCGTCCCATCAATTGCCAAGTTACTTCCGTAGCCAGCATTGGTGATCTCCTTGTCTTCGAGGGATTTGATAGCAGCCTCGACAGCATCCACAGCCGAATGGCCTGACCGCAGGAGTTTTATGCTCAGACGTGCAGCTCTACTTCACGTTAGAATGATTTGCCAAAAACACTAGAAGTAGAATGAAAATGTCAAAATGCTTACTCATTGCAGGCTTCCAGGTGCAGGCTCTCATTGGCAACGCTGTGGTACCCGGCCCCGGCATGAATAAATATGGCTGCTACCGGGAATCTCTTACGTTTTCCCCAACGATCTATGGCTCCATCCATGGAAACGATATTGCCATCTTCCAATGGGGAGGGAGGTCTTGGGTGCTCAGTGGTCCAGGGCAAGCCGTCAATGATATCATCCTGTTCGATATCGTCCTCATGCCAGGTCGAGACAGCGTTGTCTTGGGGATCTCTAAAATCCATACTCAGTATAACGTATGGGTACAGGGGAATATACCGGATTCGTTTGGAAAATTGAACTGTCTTCTGGCTCTCTCTTATACAAAAACGGGCAAATTCGATGTACTGTTATTTTTCGAATTTTAACTGAGAATCTCAGTGGATATTTTCTGCCTGTTGATTCGACTAAGACGATTGTGGGATCGAATAAATTCTGACCAATTTAGGGGCAACTCTTCTGGTGGTGTTTAAATACTCGGGATACCGATAAAGCTATGCAGCTATTCAGGACGATGCCTCTTGCGTGAGGCAATGTTGGCGAGAGAGAAGCTATAAGCTAAGCTACAAATAATAGAGGTAAGGGATTAAAAACTTGGGTGATGAGGTACCATGCCAATCGTTGAGGTGGGCGAAGCTGAAGAACTAGTACCGGGTAATTGGTGCCGACAAGCTCTGGACGAGCCACATATGTCGTATGGAGGAGATACAGCGTCAATAGAGCGACGAAAGTAAGATAAGTAGGGATATTTAAAGGAAATGGAGTGAGGACTGGATGAAAGGTGATGAGACTTAGGAGTAGATTCCTCTATAATAATTTACTACCTAAGTAGCGAAGGAGATGTTTGGCAATATCGAAAGTTATTTGATGTTGGAAGCTAGAACCTCCAATGATATGTAGTGAAGCTGAGCCAGAGAAATAAGAGCGACCCCTTGAACTATGTAGAATAGTGAGAAATAGGCACATGCAAGTATGTAGGTATGTACATAGGTATGTACATACATATGTACATATATATGTCTAAAGTGCTCTTACCTTTGAAGTTGAAAAGATGAGTGGTTGTGTGAGGGTTGTGCCTACCTCAACTTATACCATTGCCTTAACTGTTGACTTTGATATGCTTTTCTAAGTTCCCAATTGAACTTGAGGCTTTAAGGTTTTTTTATTATTTTTTTATAGAAAGTTATTATGTATAAGAAATAGTGCTTCAGGGCATGTCATTCACATTGAACTAGGTACAAATAGAAGTTGAAGTGGATAGAAATTTATGTCTTAGAAGTCATATGGTCCAAGTCAATTCAATATACCCTCAGCAATGTACTGTGAGCCCTGGAGATTATTAGAGTTTGGCTTAGTGCAAGTGCCCGCAGATATGTACCTATGTATGAGGTAACTAGGGTTCTCAGCTACATGTACCTTCCATAGGTTAGGTACATGTACTCAGCCGCATTCATAGCTGGGTACGTACATCTAGGTCCCCACCCCTCCAGCTGGGGTCGGCGCACAGCCACACTATACCTAGCAACCTAACCTCACGATAGGCACGTAATTTCAACTTTCCAGCCTACATCATCGCCAACCAACTTCAACAGCTGCCCCGCGGGTTGTCTCACCACCACCACAACGACGCTACTTTCCTTTTCTCGGCGCCGAGTTTCGACTTGAATCTCTCCGTAGCTTGCGTAGCTCCTATCCTTTCAAAATGGCGAACCAAACCCCTGCCGTTGTCATGGACAAGTATGTATTCATGACCCCGCAATCAATAACTGATTTGATGCTTCCTAAACATCTCAGAATACGAAAGAAAGTAGTTCTAACGTGATCTTCGAAAATAGCGGCACGGGATTCTCAAAGCTTGGTAAGCTGGCTTCTCACATTGGCTCCATACACCGCCATATAACCATATCGACTTCAGTCCTCTAACCCACCGCTTCTTTACGATAATAGGTTTCGCCGGTAACGATTCTCCCTCGTTCGTTTTCCCGACCGCGATAGCTACGAAAGGAGGAGCAGGCGGTAGCGGCGGGACCGGGTCTGGCCGACCGGCCGTGGCAAACAAACCATCTTTCCTCACAGGGGGTGCTGGTCCCGGAGGCCATCTATCGACAAAACGGGGTACAGAAGACTTGGATTTCTTCATCGGCGATGAGGCAATCGCTGCTTCGAACGGGCCAGGTCAGTTTGATAGGTAGACATTTTATGTGATTGGGGTATTGATATTGGGATAGGCTACGGACTACACTACCCGATCCGACACGGTCAAATAGAGAACTGGGTATAAGTCTCGGACCCACCATAGTCGAGTCCAGTACTGACACATCATATTAGGATCACATGGAAAGATTCTGGTCCAACTCCATCTTCAAATATCTTCGTGTCGAACCTGAAGATCACTATTTCCTCTTAACCGAACCCGTACGAAGCCACCGTTGATTCTACCACCGCGATGCCCGCTAACGTACTGTAGCCTTTGAACCCTCCCGAAAACCGAGAGAACACGGCCGAAATCTTTTTCGAATCCTTCAATTGTGCCGGTCTTTACATTGCTGTCCAAGCTGTCCTCGCCCTTGCCGCATCTTGGACATCGGCAAAAGTATCAGACCGTTCTCTCACGGGTACTGTCATCGACTCGGGTGACGGTGTTACGCACGTCATTCCTGTTGCTGAAGGCTACGTAATTGGGTCCTCGATTAAGTCCATTCCGATTGCCGGCCGAGACATCACCTACTTTGTTCAGTCCCTTCTACGTGATCGAGGAGAGCCTGACAGCTCGCTAAAGACGGCCCAGGAGATTAAGGAAGAGTACTGTTACGTATGTCCCGATATTGTCAAGGAGTTTTCGAAGTTCGATCGAGATCGTAGTCGGTTTGCCAAGCACGTGGTCTCTCAACCAGGTGGTCGCCAGGTCACCGTCGACGTAGGATACGAGCGGTTCCTTGCCCCTGAAATATTCTTCAATCCAGAAATCTACTCTTCCGACTTCCTAACGCCACTCCCTGTTGTTGTCGATGGTGTCATTCAATCTAGCCCGATCGATGTTCGACGAGGATTGTATAAGAACATCGTGTTATCAGGAGGGAGCACGTTATATAAGGACTTTGGGCGAAGATTACAACGCGATATCAAACATTTAGTTGATGCTCGAATTCGAGCCAGTGAGGTCCGCAGCGGAGGAGCGAAGAGCGGTGGCTTGGAAGTGCAGGTCATCACGCACAAGCGACAACGGCATGGTCCATGGTTTGGTGGTAGCTTGTTAGGACAGACCCCAGAGTTCCGATCGTACTGCCACACTAAAGCCGAGGTAAGTCTTCTCTAGTTTAAACTAACAGGTTGCTGATAACTAACTTGGTACAGTATCAAGAATACGGACCGGGGATCGTACGAAGATTTGCTCTACTTGGTGGACCTGGTGGTTCGTAGGGTAAAACAGACATTTAATTGCGATACCAGATAGAGGGCAAGAAGGTGTAAAGGGTGGATGTGTATTCAAAAGAGCAGCAAAGTGATTATTAAATTTATGAATGACCACCAAATTTTTCTATCATTTGCCTTTTTGATGTCTCGGCCGAAAGAAATTCCAAGTTGCTTACCGTGTCAGGTCTAAATGTTGATATTATGACTATCCTATCCGAGCCTTGTTTCGTTTCAATATATAGTACATAAGATCTTGTCCTATAATTAATAAATTAGGGGTAGGGATTTTACTCTATTCCTTAGATACCTTGTAGTTCTACTCGAAGCAGCTAGCTACTAGATACAAGCCTGGTAGAAGCTACCATTTAAGAAATATCTAGCCAACACTATAGGTTATCTAACAATACACTTGGTAGCACTGAACACCATCACTCTGACAGGCAGGATTGACCTTATACACTACAGTATACAGCACCTGTAACATACCACAAGCCTACTTGAGATAGGGCCGAAGCGGCGACCACCCGTGGCTTCAAGCTAGCTCCTCGCACTCATAATTGTCGGTATGATCGAGGTCGCTGGCCTAGTTAATACCATTCATAGTAGCGGCGCGGCGCGCCCAGGCTTCCGAAACATGCATCGCCCGTGCCAATCCTATGACTTGTATGGATGTCCGTTTATGACAATAAAGGAAATGCTAATCTCTAATGAATAAGAGACGGCATGTACGTATAACCTACTATCGCCATTGGTCCAAGTGGCACTAAATCAGTAGGTCTGCTGAGGGTAAAACACCCGCGACTATAAGTGGAAGCGTATCATCGGAGGTCATCCTTCAATTCTTATTGATTGCCGATGAAGCGTTTAAAAATTTGGTTCCTCCAATGTTTGCGCCGCTCATCGTGGGGCTCGGGAGTCATTGGCTGGAAGATTGGGATACTAATAACAGGTACCTGACACAACCTAACCTACTTGACACGTCTCCGATATTTCTATTAAGCGCCCCGTTCTTGGGATGGCGAATAAAGAAGTGTTCCGATGGAACTAGAATTGCGAAAAGAAAGGATTTAGATGCATGGATGGATTCGTGGAGGGAAAAGGGGGGCGGTGTGGAAGACTGCACGCTTGGACCCTAAGAATCAAAGCATTATATTAACGTCTACTCTTATGCTCTCGCCCTTTATACTTCCCATGACTTCCCTCTATTATAACTTCTCTTTTCCTTCCCTTTTATTTCGTTCCGGGCTATGTTTTCAATAATGTCTGCTTGTCTACGTCGACTTAGAACCGTCCCCCTTCGCCCGTCTTACTAACACATCTAGTTGGGATTCCTTTTTCTTAAGACTGTCTATGAGATCTCCGTCTGACATGATGTTCCCTTGAACGAGCCTATCTGTCGTTGTACTGGGGCGACTGGCAAGGTAGTATTTCATCATCTCGGAAGATGCTCGCCGGCTTCTATTGCGCCTTTATGTTAGCGATGGGATCTTGCTATCAAGGCAACCTGCTACTTACTGGTCACTGGAAAGTTGGTTTGACGAGATTGTGGCTTGAGACATAGTGAACCCTGGACCTATCCGCTGTCTTGGGGAAAAGCTTGGCAAGATGCAAAAGGGGTTTCCCGTGAGAAGGTAGCAGTGTACCTTCGGTTCTCTGTATGGTCGACCAAGGCAAAAATATCTACGAAGTAAGAGGTTCTTCAGGTCTCGATTCCTCTAATGATTCTAGTTTGGGGTTGTCTATGGAGAGTCATTATACTGGCCTGGCCTGGCCTTCGCTATCATTTTATGGACGGCCACTATACGGCGCGCTGAAGCGCGATAACGATGTTAAGATTCTGCTCAGACTGCCTACATCGCTTCCGAGCTATAAATCATCTCAAGGAGGGATATCGGCCTAGCTACGTTCCGCGCGACTTCGTCGTCCTCTGGGTAATGCACGGGTTAGGAGTTCGCGATGTTGGGGCCTTAGGTGCCGGATACGCGAAGGCGTATTGCACACAATGCCGGTAAAGTCCTATTGTGTTGCGTTCTCGAGGGTATTCTACGCAATCAGCATCGAGCACGTCAGCATACGTGATTGGTAGATTGTTAGCTTGCGCATATCTCCAAATCGTTTTGCGCCGTTGCGCAAAACCGGTAGAGTATAAGTATTGGGTATTTTGGTCAGGGAGATCAACAAAACAGAGCCATTTTACTTCGTATATCTTAACTCTCCCTATTTCAACTGAAATTGATATATCCAAATATCAGGGAAACGAAGAAAGTCATTGCGCTACTACCAGTACTACTTCTTTTAACTTGGCCCTTTAATTGTCAATAAATGCTGCCTATAAGCGACTTTCTATCGTCACCTGCGTGATGACTCCATATTATATTTAGGAGAGATGCAAAGACCCGGTGATATTATACTGACTGCTCACAACGTTCACCCAGAGAGCTCTGTTCTTCATTGTCACCCTTATCAATATCGTCACCGTCAGTTGCACGAATCTCTTCATACTTACAACTTGGCTATTGGGCGGGTGAACTCGAACCGTCACCCCCAAACCAGATATTTTAATTCCTTTGAGCACGATTGGGACGTGACTAAGACGAAGCTCGTGGCCCAGTGGGAGCGGATCAACTCCCGTCGTGAACATCGCCTCAAGCGAAGCATGGTCAAGAAGTTGGCCTTATCCAGGAGTGACTTTATTAAGCCGCAGATACCAGAACCGACAAGCGCCGGTGACTCGGTAAGGCTCCCATAAGAGTCGAAATGAAACTGTTCTTACCATCGTTTTAGCAGAGTAGGATAGCTTGTCCCGACTATATTCTAGCTGGGGACTCGCTCATCGTTGACAACACTAGATTTATCAATCTAGACCCCGGGAAATGCCTAGGCGAGCTTAGTGTATACAGGAAAGAATCTAGTTTACAGGACGAAGGATATAACCCTGGGGTATCATCACAGAAGCGATCTAGAGTAGCCGGTCTTATGGAGGGCGAAAAGCAGATACGCGCTGCTCGAGAACTCAGCCATTGCCAACTCAACCACGAAAGTGAGAGAGGACTGACGCCTGATCAGTACGTGGCCATCAAGAGACAAGAGGGTGTCGCGCTTGTAATGGCTAAGTTCAACCGGTGGCTTGATAAGAGACTCGCAATTATCTCCTGGTTAGTATGAATTCTTTTCTCTGTGGCAACTAGGTTTTATCTGAGCTATATTAGATAGGGACTGACCATCGTGTATAGTATGTCACAGCGCGCTTTCTTTGCTCTCCAACCCCTTTACTTTCCTATAAACGTAACGCTCTGAATTTGGATAAGTCATTGACATTAATAAGATGCATGTGAGGCATCTGAAGCTTCGGGAAGCTCCGCTGGTAGCTCTAAAGGTACAGAGCCTGGGAGCGGTAGTTCTGAGCAAGGCCAATCAGGCCGCTCAACTCGAACCAAACGTCGATTGGGTGGAGATGACCAGGATAATTCTTCAGCCGGGGGCGATGAAGGTGATCCGGATAGAGGTGGCAGTAAGCGTGCGAAGAAAGAAACGGAATCGGAGCGAAAGTTCGCTTGCCCTTTCTACAAAAATGACCCTAAAGCACATAACAAACACCGAAGCTGTGCCGGCCCAGGCTGGACTTCCCTGCATCGCTTGAAGTAAGTCTCCAAAAGAAATGATGTGTATATTACCATACTGAAAATTCGTGTAAGGGAACATCTTTATCGCGTTCACCGATTGCCGAAACATATTTGTCCTAGATGCAATGATCCCTTCGATGATGCCAAGGATCTAGCTGAACATCTCCGGGCTGACGTGCCCTGCGAGAAGTTAGATGTGGTTCCAGTGCTGCAAGGCATCGATGAGGCCACCGAAGCAAAGTTAAAAGTGCGAAGGAAGAATTGTCCCGGCATGACTGACGAGCAGAGATGGGGAGAGATTTACAAGATCCTGTTCCCAAGTGCTAACTTTAATGCTATGCCAACTCCATGTAAGCCAATCCAAGATTTAGCAACGTAAACGCGTTAACCATCTGATAGATTATGACGGCAACGATTCCCTGGGATTCTCCAAGCGTGCTGAATGGAAAAAGGTAGAGAAGAGGCTCAGAAAAGAGTTGCCTAAGTTTGTTCAGAAGAAGGTCGAGAGGTCATTTGAGAAAGTTCAGGCTGATATGCTGGTCGGCCTCCCTGACATCATCCGTGATGGTCTATTCGAGTTCTTCAAGGATCTCCCACACAATGACTTGTCGGCATCGGCAACTCCTGCTGCAACTCCAAGGGCTCGTACGCCTAGCTCCCCTGTCGCAAGGGAACAGCCCGCTCTGACGAGTGAGGAAGACAAGGACGCTTTGCTGGACATGTCGTATTTTCTGGACCCTACATTCGATGAACTTGACATCAACCAGTTTGACTTTGGCAATCCTAACGACTGCCACCTTTTCGACAAGTACTCGGACTCTGGCTATGCTTCTACTAGTACTGGGAGGGATGGTACCGTCGAGACGGATATTTGAGGACTTTGGAAAACATATGTCTAGCTGTTCGTGTGCCATTCGGCAAAGCATACTTCTACACTCCTTAATAACTATTTCTTATGTATTTAATGTTGTGCTCGTAAGTGCTGGAATATGATATATTCAGAATACAAGGACTGGAGTGTGTTCATTACCTACCTGTTCTCGTACGAACTCGCTTCGTCTTAACATGATTCATCTGACGTCGTGATTTTGCAAACTAATCTGCTAAAAATAATATAACTAACTGACAAAAACCAAATCTTCGAGAAACAAGAACTTAGAGTTGTAATTGATATGTACACACTAATGTAAGACAACACGGGACCATATGCAGTGAGCCTTACGTACCTACATAGGTAGATATAGCATACCTCAGGTACTTAGGTATGCACCTGTCGGTATGCATGGATCCTGGCAAAGCTTATCGGTCACATCCAAAAGTTCACTGCTCCAGGATAGGTATTTTATTTATACTTCTGGAAAGAGATGCGTTGTGGGAACTAGAAGCTATTCGATTCTCCTAACTCCACTGCTTGAGGCGCAACTGCCCGGCATGTCGGCTTCAAGTTTCTGGGCATATCCTGTCTAACATATGATATGGTGCCAGGGTGCTAAAGAATGATATCTCCTTCGAGGCAAAGGGGATATAATGATGTCAAGGCTATTATTCCTTACCTTTGGTACTGGGAATTGTGTTGACGTGCTAGAACACGGGGGCCAAAGCTTGTATTTAAGTAATACTACATACAGTTCGGATCGAATTGTGCGATGGAGTGTTGATCATGGCTGAGGTTTGACTATGTATGATTTATGATATGGCAAGAATTGAGGTAATACGTATAAAGTGGATTCGGCCCTTCAGCTCTTGGGCAACTCTAGTATAACAACAAAGCAAGGAGAATAATTAGTACAGATGTGATTGTATTGTTATGGGAAGAGTGAAATATATGAATTATGTTCAACTGTTCTTACCGGACTGAACAGCTTCAAGACATTCCGAATCAAATAAAACCTTGAGCTAGGATACCTTGGGATGATATCGCCGAGATGAAATCTATGAATGGGGTCTATGGAAGGTGTCCGACCCAAAGTTAAAAGATGGATAAGTGGGTATAAAACCGTCTTTGCTTTACACATTTAACATGTCTAACTCGGAACGGAATGCTTCGGTGGTGTTGTCATTATTATGCAAAAGTTAGACGTGTCGGAAAGGGGGCAAGATGGCAAGATGGCGAGATGGCGAGATGGAGAAATGGCGAAAAGATAATGTAAATAATGTGAGATGTAGTATTAGATGAAAATATGATAGGATGGCAAGACTCGGGTAGGAAATTTGAATGCACCGTTGGTAATTCTCCATGTGGTTGCCAAGTCTCCAAATATGTAGCTCTAAATGAAGTTCGCGTGTAGGAGTGGTACCGCAGGCGTCCGATACATATCGAGGTGACCTTGTGATTTTCTATCGTTAATAACTTCCAAGGTTAATAACGTCCAAGGTTAATAATATAAGTTATAATATAAGTTGTTATTAGTTGGGGGAGTTGATGGACGACGATCCCCCTCCCGTGGCACCGTCAGTTTAATGTGCCATGTGGGCATTGACCCGCTCTAAATTATTCTATGTACCTAAATTCAAAAGGGGAATCAGGATAGAACAAGGGCAGAACAGCAGAACAGCAGAACAGCAGAACAGCAGAACAGCAGAACAGCAGAACAGCAGAACAGCAGAACAGCAGAACAGCAGAACAGCAGAACAGGCACTATGTATCGTAATAAGTGTAGCTGCATATCTAGTGTACAACGGCGTAACGTCGACGCTAAGCTAGGTAATTTACTTAGGCACAAGTAGGTAGGTACATATACAAGTAGTTTGAATACCTAAGGTAGTAGCATTCTGCCTAACTATTTCGGCAGGATCTAGTTGCTCAATTGCCCAATTAAATGGTCTTATGGCCTCCCAAGTCTCAGAGCTGCTTCCCCCAGTGGCTCGATTCTCCTGCAAGCCATGTATTTTCTGTTTGTCTGTACCTAATGTAGGTACGCACAGAGCCAGGCCAGGGGTTGAACGAACAGACTACCTCAGGTACCCAGCACCAAATTTTTTATTTTCTCTTTAGGAACCCTTGTCCTTCCCAATCCCCAATCGCAACCTCTCGTTGGCCCGTTCTATCGCAATTTTGCAGGTAGGTACCATCAAATGTACCTATACTATGTTAAAGAGATTGATGGTGAAGCTTGTAAGCTTGTAAGCTTGCAACCCGGATTGAAGGCCCTCCCCCCCTTGTCAAAACTTTGTTCTTCTATTCAGTATCAAAGTTCTTCACTGCCTATACGAAAGGTAAACCCCGGTACCCTATTGTGTGAATACCCTCTTTTTTTTTTAACCTTCTGCTGGCCTTCATCTTAACTGCGAGCTTCGACTATCCGAACAATTACTCTCCTTCGTCAACGGCAATTTCATTTGTTTGATCTTTGATACCCCCATCCTCTTCTATCATCTTTTTGATCTGTTACAATCTTCTAATGTTTCCCTAACTTGAACTTCTCTCGGGCCCCTAGTACCAAGCCCATACAAGCAGCCACATCACGATTTGCGACGACCGATCTAAAATCAAAATCAAAATCAAAATAAAAAATAACAGTAAACCGGCCGTCTCATGAAACGAACTATCCAACCATCGTCGTCACTCCCCCATTCCTAAGTCTATCCGCGATAAGCTACCATTTGGTCACTTGGTCACCTGGTCACCTGTCGCCCGCTGTTTCGCAAGTGAATAAATTTCCCTTGACCCATTCGCTACCGGCCGTACGTACCCGCGTAAGAAGCTAAGATCGGATCCTACATCCTTCGCTGCCGCCTCATGCGGTTGACCGATCCGCAGCTACGGTGCGACCAACCGCCTCAATGCCCTGGCAACCTTTGCCTCGTATCGCCTTCGCCGTTGCGACCTATCCTTTCGAGACCAAGAACGAGAACGAACTTCCCCTAGAGATTGGTGATGATCTATACATTATCGAAGAGACCGCAGACGGCCAATGGCTACGGGGGTATCTGTTGGCGCCTCCCTCGCTTCTGGCTGGCCTAACTTCCGTTAGGGGTCAACCTCTTGAAGCTCGTGTCTTTTCCGGCATTTTTCCACGTACATGCGTTGAGATACGCGAAGTGTTAGATAACGGAGACGAGAATTCAGAAAATAGTAGTAATTACCAGGGAGATGATGATGCGCCGCCTATCGGGAGCGACTCTGGCAAGAGTGGAGTGGCCTCGAGCATGAGGAAGTCCTACTTTAGAGACCTAGAGAACGGGAGTAGGCTGCATAGACCGAACGGTACTATGCTAGGCGGTGCAATCACCCGTGCTTCTGAATTCAGAATACGCGAACCTGGTGCACCTAGGCCAGCCGCGCCGGTACCAATGCTCAGGTTGGGGGACGAAACGCCTACCTCTACTATGGAACCTCTAGTAGATGAGATCGCGTCATGTCTACGTGAATGGCACTCGACTAATTTTCACGAGCTATTGCTTACAAGGCAATATACTAAACTTGACAAAGTATCCCAGCTAATACAAGCCCTGGACCTATCGAGAAGACAATTTCTACATAACCTTCTTACAACTCGTGAATATGATGCGTTGCGAGAGAGGACTGTCTGGGATCTGGTTAGGGGAAATAAATTGTGTGGTGGAGAGGTCATTGTGCGAGATCCCAATGAAAGAGGAAGAGTTTTAACTGGTGACGATTCGGTTGTGGAAATCACCAAGTTGCAGTCCGTTATGAGCTTATTAGACGAACCACCGCAGCCGCAAGCCGAATTGTCCGCATTACACCACCTAATGGTCGATATCAGGAGCTTTGCTGGTTCCTCCAACGAGCCCACAACATTGGTACTGTACCTCGTTAGCAAATCAATCGGAGGAACCCTGACGAGGCTCTCGGAAAGCTACATAATTGAAGTACCATCAGGTGGTACGATGGGTTATTTGACCAGAAATCAGCAGATGCGTACCTTATTTACTGATTTGACTTCCGCTGATATCGGCGATGGACCATCTGCCGACTCAGAACTATACCTAATTGTCAAGGTACGCTCCCCACAGCAGGTAATATCAAATAAGCCTATCTCGAGGGCAGGTTCGTTTGGTCAACCTAATACGCCATTTTCGAACAACAAACCGTCTTCCTCCGGTGGTAAGCCTTCTAGGAGGAGTTTTATGTGGGGAACTACGAGATCTGCGTTTTCTAGAGGTGGAACAAAGCTCGATGCCTTGTCTGAACAGCCGGAGGACCGGCCTCGAACGGACAACCTCGAGAGCAGAGATGGTACGATGCCTCCGAGTACTGCCGGTTCGAGGGCAGGACGCCCATCCTTCGACGGACCACAGCCAACGCAGATGCTAGCGGAGAGAATGGTAGGCATGGGTGTACTGGGTCTGAACTCGATCATGAAACAGGATGAAGAGTCAGAGCATGTGGTTACCGTTTGGTCACCATCCGCGAGGTTTACTACTGAAAAGTATGACAGCGCTGACGGATGGGACGGACTGGTTCGTGACCTTCTGGAAAGCAAATCAGGCCACTACGAAAAGTCTAGGAGGGCAGAGCGATTACAAATCCACCTGAAGTCTTTCAACAGCCCCGACGCAGATGCTCTTATCAAAACGACTCCTACTTTGCTTGCTGGTATTAGTAAAACTAGCAAGATGGGATTCTCTGGCGCCCCGACGAAACCTCGGTCTGACATCTACGTGACAGTCACGGAAGCTCTTCTGGCTCGTCAGCACCTAATCTCGCGTTTTGGAGCCAGTGCGACGAATATATCCAGTAACGTGCACGGCAATAATCTTATGGTCTCCCTAGAAGTCCGGCGGCAATCGGGAGAGCGAATTGAGGATTGTATATACGCGTCTTCAAATTCGGAGCCAATGACTACATGGCGCTCATTCGCTGTAGAACGTGGCGAACACTGGGATCAAACTCTTCGACTTTCACTCTTGCCTGCTGATGTTAGTACATCAAACGTCGTGTTCACTGTTTCCGATCTACCTAATACGCCTTTTGCAATTGCGTACATGCCCCTATGGGATCAACAGGCGTTCCTAGGTGACGGCCCGCATTCTCTACTCCTCTATAAGTTGGACGAGTACACGCAAACTGCACAGGCTGGGCCGACAGGTAGGGGTGGGTATTTATCTCTTCCCTGGAGCGCTCGTAGCGACCAGAGTGATGTTACCGGCCCACTTGCAACTCTTCGAGTTGAGACGTATCTCTGTAGCACTAGATTCTCGCAGGATCGAATAGTCCTTGGGCTGTTGAAATGGAAAGAGGGTCCCAGAGACGAAATCCCAACGATGTTGAAGCAACTCGTGTTTGTGCCTGAGATAGAGGTTGTAAAGTTGCTAAGCGATGTCCTGGATGCTCTCTTCGGTATTCTAGTCGAGTATCAAGGCAACGATGAGTACGAAGACCTCGTCTTCACCGCCCTCGTTCGAGTTTTGGGTATAGTCCACGACCGTCGGTTTAACTTGGGCCCTTTGGTGGATCACTATGCTGAGACTAAGTTCAACTATCCCTTCGCTACGCCCTGCCTTGTCAGGTCTTTCACACGGCTCCTTACAAAACCGACCGAGTCGGAGACTGCTCGAAAGCTAAGGGCTACCCTTAAGGTTGTACGCCATATTCTTAAATTCATCACGCATGCGAGAGGCCAGCAGAAGGTCAAAGAGGCAGGCATTGGCATTACCGGAAGCACGGCCGGTTTTACTCGACACCTGCAAAGTATATTCAAGGCTCTCGATTCAATGATGCGAAGCACTGCGCCAGTTTTGGTCGGAAGTCAGACATTGGCCGTACAGCATTTTCACACCTGGTTACCTGAACTTACTGGGTTATTAACTACTGAAGAGATCCTTCACATAGCTATTGACTTTATGGACTCATGTGCCCTGGTTAAGGGCAAGCTGGTGTTATATAAGCTGGTTCTGATCATCAACTACTCTAAATTAGACCTGTTTGCTGGTCCGGAGCAACGATCAGCTCTCTGTGCAAACACGGTAAGATGGATTGCACCACATTGGGGCCGGACGGACGACGTCACAGAGCAATGGAAGGAACAAGTTCGCCTTTGTTGCTCAGTCCTAGCTAGCCAGGTCGATCATCTTAATTCTGAGATCCCTGACTATATACCGAAGATTGTCGGGTCTTACCTATCTATCCAAGCTACAGAGCTGAAACCCAAAACCCGATTTTCAATCTTGTTTCCAATAACATACCCTTTCCCGAGCAAACAAATACCCGGCGACGCTGTTCAGTTTGACGAGGCTTTGATCGAATTATCAGCAATTTTGTCTGCTCTTTCGAACTCACCTAATGGAATGCAACTTGAATTGGCCGCGGAAGACCTCACTAGCCTCTTGAAGAATACACTCCACGTGCATACAAGTATATTGCAGGGGGAAGCTTTCCCGTCAAGTTGGCTAAGTGTGTACATCTATCATCACAAGTCAACCATGAGAACACTACAATATCTTGCAAGCATTCTCCTAGAATCCTTTTTGCCTCACCCCGACGACGCCGAAGACTTTGATACGGAGTTGTGGCGGATGTTCTTCTCTACACTGCTAAAACTAGTCGGCAGCGGACACTTGGCACTCGAGACTTTCTCGGAACAAAAGCGAAGAGCAGTTTGGAAGATTGCCGGTGACGTTAGGGAACACGGTGCCGAGTTGTTAAGGCGTACCTGGGAAGCTATTGGCTGGGATACAAGCCTTGACGAGAGATCCCGGTATGGGTTAACAAAGATGGGCGGCTATCAAGTCCAATACGTCCCTACACTGGTTGGCCCTATAGTTGAGCTTTGTCTAAGCGTTCACGAAGGACTGAGGAGAATGGCCGTCGAAGTTCTCCAAACTATGATCGTCAGCGAATGGACGCTGAGTGAAGACTTGTCGGTTATCCAGACAGAGATGATCGATTGCCTGGACGGATTCTTCAAAGACAAGACCATGACTGAGAGTATCTTGCAAAAGCTCTTCATCAGTGAGCTTCTTGACCGATTTGAGCCATTGTCGCTAGTTGGAGGCGACCCACTATACTCTGCTTTAAGAGGCTTGATCGAGACAATCGCCGAGTTTCTGGACCTTCTTGTCGCCGTTCATAGTGGGGATATCACGAGCGAAGCTTCTCATTTAATCAACCGCCTTCAGCTCATGGAGTTTCTCAGAGATATGCAGAAGGAGGAGATATTTATCCGATACGTCCATCAACTAGCGACTTTGCAATTCGATGCTAAGAATCATACCGAGGCCGGACTAGCCCTTCGTCTTCATGCTGAGTTATACGATTGGGACCCTTCAAGGCTAACACCTGCCTTACAAGACCCAGATCTTCCAGAACAGTCTCACTTTGAACGAAAGGAGCGAATTTACTTCGATATGATTAAACATTTCGAAGACGGAGAAGCTTGGAGTAGTGCGCTCGCAGCCTATAAGGAACTGCAGGCCCAATACGAGACTAATGTCTTCGACTTCTCTAAACTTGCTAGAACCGAAAGAGCTATTGCGACTATTTATGAAAAGCTGGCAAAGAGTGATAAACTGGTACCAAAATACTTCAAGGTTATTTATAAGGGTCTAGGATTTCCTTTAAATCTGCGCGACAAGGCGTTTGTGTACGAGGGCTCGCCCACCGAGCGGACGTCAGCCTTTACAGACCGTATGCAAGAGCAGTATCCAGCAGCCCAGATCCTTACGTCTAGTGACGTCGACAGTGAAGTCGAAGGGCAATACTTAGTCATTTCAGCCCTCAGCCCTCATCGCGATCTAAGTCATCAGGTATTTCAACGTGCTAGAGTCCCACAGCCTATTCGCGATTATCTCCTTTCGGCTCATGCACATATGTTCTCAGTATCGTCTAAGCGCAGCACCAACGGACCAGTTGACACTCACTATGCTGAAAAGACTGTTTATACTACGGCTGAGCCCTTTCCTACTATCTTACGGCGTAGCGAGATTGTGGACATTCACACTATACGGTTAGGTGCTAAGGAGACAGCCCTTGAACGAATTGTGCGGAAGACGCAAGAAATGACAGCCGTCGAGAAGAAACTAGCCGAAGAAGAAGATGAAGAAGTTGTTCAACTAATGGTAGATGCCATTAGCATCTCGGTAAATCCTGAATCGGATAGTAGTGTTGCCTGTTATCGTCAGCTTCTTCCTATTCCACAGTCCGAGGATGATGAGGAACCAGAACTAGACCAACAAGAGAACGCAATCAAGATGGCGCTTTTAGATCACGCAATCATGATTAAGAGATGCCTGGCTAGTTTTGCTCGTAGCACAAACCCTGTCCTCCTGAAGGGGTATGAGGACTCGTATAAGCGTAAGTAATCGATGCAGGTTTCGTTTAATTTGACTAACACCCTCCAGATTTCTTGTCTACATTCGCACCGGAGATTGCGATTTTCGCACCTGCTCAACCGCCTCGCGACAACGCCTCAGCTGCATCGTCACCAGCTTGGCAACGGTCATCTCCCACTGTAGAGAGCTTGTCTCCGGAAGCCAAAACCGGCGTATTGGCAGCAAACGCCGCCGGTGTAGTAGAGGAAGCATCAGCCGCTCAACCAATTTCTATGAAGCAACGTGGGACAAGACTTAGCTTCTTAGGTGGGAAAAGGAAGGAATCTCAGCAGTCTCAACAGTCTACTGGCGACGCATCGAGTTTGAAGCAAACCAAAGGTGATAGCGATTCTAACAGTCAAGTGAGCAGAGGAAAGGATAATTCAACCCGAAGGAGTATATTCCGCACCCAGTCGAGCGACACTAATCTCAGCTCAAATCCGTATGCTCAGCCTTACTCTAATGGTATCGTCGTTGACGCAACCACACCCGATTGGGCAGTCGACCGGTCACGCAAAAGCAAGGAGATAGTAGATGTCTTTGAGAGGGACTTTGATAGACCCAATGATGGTGGGACGGGGTTTAATTCAGTCAAGAAAAGGCTGAGCTTATTGAAGTTGGGAAAGAAACCGAGCAAACCCAATGGTTTTTTCATGGGTGGGGTAAGTGAGGAATAATACTAGATATATCCAAAGATGCCGGTTTGTGATGCTGGAAATACACAATGGCAATGGGTACTGTACGTGAAGGGATACCAAATTTGATGGAGCAGGATAATGAAAAAGCTCGAGGAACAAACCCGGCGTTCTGGACTATCATCTTGACGGGGCGAAGTGGCGCCAGAACTCAACTACTATCGAATGCCATTTACCCGCCACTGGCGGACTGTTTACTCAGGTGTCGTTTCCCTTGAGGTTTTTCTTTGTCCTTTTTTTTTCTCGATAACAGCTATCGATGAAGATTCTATCTCTTCTCGGCCCATGGGGAATTAGTAGAGTTACACATTTCTGGCAATGAGACCTTGATTCTGTAGTCAAGGAGTATTCACCTATAGATAATCAATGTTACAATCGATCACGGGCAACTGATTTACCTATTGATTTACCTACCTTAGGTACCTACTTAATCATAAAGACTTAGTTAACCTATAATGTTCAGCACTTTATTCCGTGCTTCTTTACTTAGCTTAATGGCCTTGATCTACAAAACCCAAATTGTAGTTAACCGATTAAGAGAGAATCGCCGGCGATTTACACCTGTCTTTATACATTTATAGAAACGGAGTCGAAATTGCCCATGCGCACCGGATAAATAAAAGGAATATTAACTCGCGAGATGTATAGGCCGAGGGCTCCGTAGTGATTTCGGAGCTAATTTTGCGATAGGTAATTCAATCGTATTGCTAACGCTCCGCGAAACGAAGATCAGTCGGGCTGTGTCGAAAATCGATGCTAGAGAATCGACAGCGACCCTTGCCCCTCCACCGGAGAGCACGTCAGAAACTATGGCATCACTATAGGTTAGGTAGGTACCTAAAGTATCCCTTCGAGGCCCCTTATTTCAAGCAAGCTTCTTGTTCCTGCAGAAACTAACTAAATCTCTTGGCAATTATTAGTCTTGTTTCTACGTGGGCTAAGATTCATCGCTGAGAAGAAACGAAACTCGTACAAAAGAGGATATGGGTTCGATATCAGCGTCCCAGTTCAGCCTTTTTGGTGGGGTTACTTCAGTAGATAATGCGAATGGTGCGGTACAGCTGGGGTGGGATATGTGATTAGACGGACAGCGAGGCAGTTGATCCTGGCTCGCTCTGGCGAATAATAGTTTCGAATTGAACATCTCCCGGCTTGGCAGGGTTTGGGGACGATGATCCTTCGCTGAACAACACTACCGAAGATAGGATGAATATTTTGAAGGGGATGGGTGTGGTACACATGGCCATAGCTGTCCTTTCTAGCAGCCAGATATTGTTGGCCTCTTCTGTTTCTACCCTCTCTTCTTCTTGTTTATTCATGTGGTATCCCCCCCCCCCCCCCCCTTCTGATTGCTTTATCCTGCGTTTCTTTAATTGAAACAAACCTGCTCATCTACCGGTCGGACTTCCAGGTTCTTATATTGCCTGCGTCTCACTTTTCATATTAGCATCGAGACACGCGGCCACTAGCCACGATTCAGCGAGCTCCGGTAGAAGAGCTCCGGAGTATATCCCGACCAATATGCGTAACGGAGTCTTTATGGTGCGGATATAGTAACGTTGACAATGATGCGGACGGTATCAAATAGGGCCTTGCCGCTTGCTGCCCGCTATGCCTCTGTTCTGTTAGCCGCCTTCCTCGTCTACTACGTCATTCGCGAGCCTTTGACTATAGCTGTCAGTAATATATCATTTTCACGAAATGGTGATTCTTCTGCTCCCGGGCTAGGGCGCGATCGAGATGGCCTTCTCCTTATCGGTGGCAAAGAAGGCACCAATGGCGAGGAAGCCAACAAGGGCCCGGCTATTGTAGCTCAAGCTGTCCATGAAAAGAACGTGGAGAAGCCAATGAGCGAGGGACAGGACGTTATAAAGTACGTCAAAAAATACAAGCCAGAATCAATTCCATCCGCCCCTATTGGAGACCATTTCCCCTGGCTCACGCATTCTAACTCTCCACCACCGGTCCTCGAAAACAACCTACCTCCCTATCCACACGTTGAGGAAGCGACGCCACTATTTATAGGCTTCACACGAAATTGGCCGTTGCTGTTACAATGTGTGAGTAGCTATATTGCGGCAGGGTGGCCGCCGGGGGATATCTATGTGGTTGAGAATACAGGCACGTTCCACGCGAATCGGGAACATAAGCTGGAATTGCAAAACCCCTTCTTCCTCAACTATACGGCACTGGATATTCTTGGCGTGAAGGTCTTAGAGACGCCAACTCTACTTAGCTTTGCCCAGTTACAGAACTTTTTCCTACACACGGCGCTGGAGCGTGACTGGCCTTTTTTCTGGTGGAGTCACATGGACGTGTTGGTATTCAGCGACGAGGATGTCAAGAAGAACGACCGCGATCACGATTGGGACCACGACCCGTACGCGACTATTTATGAGCGCTGTGTCGGATTGCTGCGATACCTAAACGGCCGGGATATGCCGCCGTGGGCTACCCACTTCTTCGAGTACGACCATCTCGCCTTGGTGAACCGCGACGCGTACCTCGAGGTCGGCGCCTGGGACACGCATATCCCATACTATGCCTCCGACTGCGATATGTACCTACGCTTGCACTGGGAGGGGTACTGGCAGCCGCAAAGCGAAGCAGGTCTTGTGTTTGACGTTTCCACGGTGCTTGACGATATTATGGCGCTATTCCGAGTTCCAGGTGCGCATGCTACATTCAAGGGAGACTCAGTGTACGCGGCAGGTGGCGACGATGCCTCCGATTCTGAGAAAATTCATCGGGAAGCGGAGCTGAAGCGCGAGCAGGACATGTGGTCGTGGGTAGACAAGGAGGGGGAGACCTTTGCCCACCTAGTCGAAGTGGCGAGTCGTATGCAGGATCTCAAATTGGTAGACGAAGGAGTGCAGCGCAACGCATGGCAGACGCGGCAGACAGGCGGGCAGGCGGATCCCTTCTATCGCAATCCGGAAGGATTCGCGGCAGGGCTTGAGACGCTGGTTGACGCCGGACGCCGGGTTTTTGCCGATAAATGGGGACATCGCGGGTGCGACTTGTTAGCCATGGATATCGAGGGTAAAGATGAGTGGCGCCTCGAGCGCGACTGGGATATAAAAGAGAGCCCTGGAAGCGAGGGGGGGAATTGGGGGAAGGATTGGATGCCGGGAAGTGAGGATTTGAATAAGTCGTAAGCGGGTGAGAAAGGATAAAGAAAAAGGGGATGGTGTGAATAGGGGTTACGTACCTATATATAGTGGAGGAAGTATCGTGTCTTAGGTGATAGATGGTGACGATTTTGGACTTTATGTATATATTATGAAGGCGTTTCTGGATGGATGGTATGGAATAGAGTATAACCTAGGCGTTATTAAGGTGATCGTATATTCAAAACGCTTGCGGATAAATAAATATCTATATATATAAGATTTTACGGTAAAATACTAATCACGAAGTATGCTCTACTACATATTAATTAATAAAAGTCGCTATTTCTTTTATAGGAGGCAGCATCGGAGACCGTATTAGCGATTATTACCTTGATGAGCCATTCGGTTATAAAATCCTATTAAACTTACGGACTGGCTTCAAAAGTCTACCAGTTAACACGTTGAAAGAGCCATTCGATGATCTACGTCTTCCTAATTATTTTGAGATTCTAATTGATTGATTTATATATGAATGGTAAAGTACATTAAAGTACATGTAGCTCCAAGCTGTAACATCGTGAGACTAGTCAAGCTTGAATCGAGAAGTCTAACTGAGATATCCAAAATGATGCCTTCCCGAATTTCCTATATATAATCCAGCATCCGAGGCCTGCCCCTATTATAACAAAATTTAGGTTTATATCTATGTCTAAATTACTAAGATAAGCACAATATGCGATGTTCAGTTGCCGTGACGGATGTCGTCAACAATCTTCTCGGCGAGGGCATCTATTTATCAGCAGTTAGCAATAGTCCAATAACAATATTAAACCGAGATTCTAACATCGAGAGGGAGACGTACAGATGGTAGACATGGGATGACCTGGAGGTAAGATCGGCAAACTTGAAGCATCTACAACGCGAAGGCCGGTGACACCACGGACCTTGGCATTGGCGTCGAGCACGGACATCTTATCGCTTGCTGGTCCCATCTTACAGGTACAAGCGGCGTGGAAGATTGTGGAAAAGTTCTCCTGGATGTAGTGCCAGATTTCCTCGTCGGTCGTGACGTTCTTGCCAGGGTAGTATTCCTCACCCACCAGCACGGGGCGCATAGCCGGCGCCGTCCATATCTGACGCGTGCGCTTAAATCCGGCGATGGCTACCTCTTTATCGGCCGGGTGGCTGAGCCAGTTGGGATTGATAATAGGTAAGTCAGCCGTGTCGTTGGACCGAATGGTTACGTTACCCCTCGACAACGTGGCCACTAAGCCGGCAATTACTGTCGCGTACTGGAATCCATCATTGGGCGCGACCAGTTGAAGATTGCTCGAATTACCGAAGAAGGAGCCGCCGGGGAGATATTCGAGCTCCGGCCAGTCAGACGAAAAAGAGGAGTCTAATGCCGAAGCGGTGGCGTTGCTGAGGAGGTTACGGGGGAGACGTTCCCAACCTGCTCAGTAGTTAGTAACCAGTTATCAATCTGCAATGAAGTACAAGTTAAAATGTCTGCGTCGGGGCTTACGTACCAAGAAGGTCGACACCGTTGTTTGTCATGGGGCCGTTACCCCGTGCATATTGTTTCTGGAATAGGGCTGCTTGCTCTGGGTCCCCAAAGGCGGAAGCAGTGCGGATATTTACCCTGTATGAAGTGCCAATAAGGACGTGATCTCTCATGTTCTGTCCAACTCCGGGGCTATCCTGAAGGACCTCGATACCATGCTTCTCCAGTGTATCCTTGGGCCCGATACCCGACACCATTAGTAGCTGTGGACTCTGGAAGGCTCCCGCCGAGATGATAACTTCCTTGCGAGCACGGATGGTATATTGAAGACCTAGCGTATCAACTAACACGCCAGTGGCACGCTTCTGTCCGTCGAACACCACTCGCTTAGCTAGTGTCGATATAAACGTGATAAGGTTGGGGTTATGTCCGCCAAGATGGGGACGTAGGAAGGCTGTCTCTGAAGACTCGCGTATGTTCTCCTCACGCCGGATTGTGGCGAGCGCGTAGGAGTAACCGCCTGAAAGGTTGCCGCTCTCGAAGCCGCGCTGTGGCTTGAGGCCGATGGCTTCCAATCCCTTGCGTGCCCAGGTACTGAATGGTTGTGCGTATTTAGGGAAGATGACTGACACGGGCCCCTTAGTACCGAGCTTGGATGGATCATACTGAGGCGTTGAGTTGGCGAAGCGGTCATAGGTGCCACCTACAGGAGGCGTGAACTTTTGACTTTTGGTAAAGTACGGGAAAAACTTGTCAAATGAATAGGCCGGCGAGTCGGCCTCCTTGGCCAGTTGGTCGTAGGATCCCTTCGTGGCGAGGTGATAGGCCATGAAATTGCGGGCAGAGCACCCACCTAGTGTTCGGCCTCTAGGATAGTGAGCGGTGATGTTATTGAGGGCTTGCTGTGGTTCCGTGATGAAACCCCAGTCAATATTAGGTTGCCAGTCATCAGTGGCTTTGCCCGAAAACCAACTCGCTGCTGAGGGGATTTCACTGAGGTTACCGTTGGTAAGCTCGTAGAAGCCGCCGGCTTCGATCACGCCTATGCTTAGGGAACTGTCTTCAGCGAGACGAGCTGCCGTTGCGAGACCAGCCTGACCACCGCCGACCACGACATAATCAAACTCATAGTCTTGGCCAGGGATACCAAAACTAGTGCCGAAGATGCCGGTGATCGAGGAGTCCCCCGGCTGGGGTTGGCGTGTAGGAGCAGCTATCACCGAAAGACCGGGCAATAATGCGGCTGCCAGGGCCGAGAGCCGGAGAGTATACATCATAGTCATTAGGAAAGGATAAAGAGTGCGTGACGGTAGATCTAACACTTGTTGGCTCTGAAGGGTTGAGGTGATCGGCCGAACGTGATGGATCCTATTCCTCTGAATCGCGCCTACTTCTCCTTATATATACGAGCTGGAGCGAGTCGCCATCGCATCATTTCGCTGCTTACCTCTCCCCCCCTTTTCATTTTCCGAGAGCTGTGCCTCTCAGTAACGAGGAACATGTTGCTGACATTACCCTATACCACTCTTGTAACGACTTGTAAAAGCACCTGAGTCGGTACCTTACGCTATCAGCTGACAATATTCCGACCATGCTTTCACTTTCTGTAGGTATGATGTATCTCGATCTTGGAGCATTTGTCTTTCCGAGAGCGGCCATTAGAAAAAGGTGTACATATTCGTCGAACGCTAGGAGGTCTATGCCGGTGCAGTTAGATAAGAAGGGTTACACATAAGTACGCCTCCGGTCATAACTGGTCAAATGGAGAGTTCCTTGCGCAGATATGATGTGGCATAAGAAAAGAATCAGAGCTATGGACTGTAGCGTGACGCCATGCGAATATCGTCCTAACCCCTTATCCCAGTGGTGTTTGGGATGACATCATGAAAGGCCGTCCACCTAAGCCTGGGAGGCTCGGCTTGCTGGCCAGTCAGATGCAATAGTCAAAGGTCAGCCGTGCAGTGAGCTGATAAGAAACCAGCCAGTTGGGTGCAAAGTGAGGCTTGTATGCTTAAGATTCATTGGTTCTGCATACTATGGGATGATGTTCCTGGCTGTCTGAGTAGGGTTTGGTGAGATAAAAGCTCGGCAGGACCCGACTGAGGGGAAAATCTGGCTCAGAGATCACATCGCATTTTATTTTCTTCAGACCTCATAAGGCTGTGAGGCGTATGAGTCACCTGATATTGTCAGCTACTGTAAGCAGAACCAGGGCTACCAACACGGTCAAATCCGTAGTGGTCTTTCCTCTAAAGCCCTTCTGTAAGGTATGTCTGTCAGCTGTCTCTTGCTGCAGTATTTGCTGGACGCATGCCGACATCTAGCTGTTATTATAGAGAGTACAGTATAAAGGCTAGAAACTATTATCACTCTAAAGCACATCAGAATCGGATCTTATAGCACAATGGCCTAGGATTCATATACACCACACAATATAGAACAGATTCATCCCGCTGGGCAAGTTTGATTCTAAAAGGGCAGAAACTTAGTACAATAATCCAGCCTAGTTATTGAGAATTTTATAAGAAAAAACATAAACTTGAAGTTGCTGTTGGGATTACAGTAAATACTTGTCTATAGACTAAGCTTACTATACTAAGAAAATATAGTATTGAATAATAATGATTTGCCAACCGATAGTTGTACATTTGAAGGTGAATCCAAAAGGAGTTACTTGAATATATATTCAGCTCAGGGTAACTTATGTTAAAGCATTATTAGACACCTTTCATCTTAATAAGATCAGAGAGGTCTGGATCTGGACCACGTTAATCTGACGTTTGCTGATAGGCAACAGCTATAGACCTCAGAAGCTAGCCTAGTAGATATAAAATAGCCATAAGCAAGCTTTTTAAGGCCTAGGGTTTTGCAGGAGTTTCGAGAGGAATAAGATTATTGCTAATTGTACTTATTATATCTTGACTTATGTGAAGAGAAAACCATAAACTTGATTTCATCTATATATCATTTTGTTTATGTAGTTATTGTATTGTTATAGTTAACCTGGTTGTTTAGAATCCGGAGTTAATAAACATGCCTTACGGAATTAACTGTTATTTTAAGGCATCGGATTCCGGTATCGTGGTGTAAGATATGTCCGACACACGTAAAAGATCGCATAACAGTTTCAACCCATAATTAATGTCCAGAAATAGAACAGTGCCTAGCCATGGTATCTCTTACTGAAACTTTTTGGTCGCACAAACCACGGGAAACAAATTCTAATTCGGGATTATTAGTCCCGTGCTCTTGGTGCCGTCTTCGCCGGAGATAGCAACCAATTCAGCAAGCGCCGCCCGAAACTAGCCGGTTTAGAACCGAACCACTTAAAGAAACACCGGCTTTTACGGCCGCGGACTTATCGCGTCTTTAAGGCTCTGTCTCGCCAGACTATAGCGCCATTATACTCTACTATACACAGGGCATCTCTTGTTGTTAAAAGCACAACGTTGGGCAATGGGTTTTTCCCAGTTCAAGCCGGATCGTATTCGCTGCTAATGAAGAAAGCCTTGTCTAAATTCTTACTCCGTTTCGGATCGGGTCATTCTCGTTCTGCTTTATCGTCTTCTGTATCTGTATCACCATCCGGGGGTCACCCACGTGCTAGCGTTTCTCACCCTCACGTCAGCGCATCCATCATGGCCTCTAACCCATCCCCCTCCCTTCAGGGCAAGGTTGCTCTTATCACTGGTGCTTCCAAAGGCATCGGCAAGGCCTCAGCTATCGCACTCGCGCGTCTTGGCGCCACAGTGGTCATCAACTATTCTTCGGATGAGCAAGCCGCGCAAGACACTCTCACCGAAGTGCAAAAGCTCGGTGTAGGTGAGGCGCGCCTTGTACGCGCTGATGCTAGCTCCATAGAAGGTGTGCAGTCACTTGTCGAGCAGACCGTCGACGCCTATTCTAAGATCGATGTACTTGTACCGAACGCTGGTGTCCTGCCTATGAAAGACCTCGAGCATACCACCGAGGCTGATTTCGACCGTACTTTTGCTATTAATGTCAAGGGCCCCTATTTTCTCGCCCAGGTAAGCATTCAGAATCCTCACCGAGGGACTGATCATCCGCGAACTGCCCGTGACCTAGGTGTGACACAGCTGCTGACCCCTCACCTCACAGGCCGCCGCGCCGCACATGTCTTCTGGCTCGCACATCATCTTCTTATCTAGCACATTGACCACGGCATCTACTGTCATGCCGGGCTACCTGCTGTACAACAGTACCAAAGGTGCTATCGAGCAGATGACTCGCGTGATGAGCAAGGATCTCGGACGCAAGGGTATCCTCGTCAACGCTGTTGCGCCCGGTCCCACGGGAACTGAGCTCTTCTTTCGCGGCAAGAGTGACGAGTTGCTTAAGACTATCGCAAATTTCAGCCCCCAGGGCCGCATTGGTACTCCTGAGGAGATTGCCGAAGTTGTCGTCTTCCTGGCTCACTCAACCTGGGTTTCGGGCCAGGTGCTCCGCGCTAATGGGGGCATGGCTTAATAGAATCTAAGAAGGCAAATATACTAAATAGCTATCGAAAAGAACAGTGAAATATAGCTTTATAAAAAGAATAAAATTGTCACTCTAAGAATTATGCATATTGCCAGTATATTTGAATGATAGTTAACCATGTGTCATATCCCCCCCCCCCCCCCCTTTTTGTGCACCCTTTCTAGCATCGGGGAAATGAAATCACTTCACAACTAAAAGATAAATCGGCGTAAAAAGGGGGCACTTAACGATATATGCTATATTGTTTCTTATATTAAGTTTTGCATTTCTTTTTAGAACTTGAATTTATCCATGCGAGCTGAATATTTGAAATCTTTGATACTTTATATAATCTTTTAGACTCAAAGAGATTAAGTTCGTTATAGCTTGTGTGATTATTCGGCTCACGGTTTCTGAAGTTGATTTCAATTGGCCATTCGATCCAGTGCGTTAGGTAAACGGTCTTACGATGGATGGTCTTAGTGATCTCGATGTACTTCTTGGATTACGCACCCGTGAAGGAAAATATTTCTCGCCAGTCCGGGAATATGTTTTGCCATCTTACTCGTATTCTGACGTAACTAGATGACATACCAGTGTGGTTATCCGAGCACTGATAATTAAATCCAGGTGCCTGTGGTCAATTGTGGCTTGATCATTGGCATCGGTGATGACATGTAGAAGTATAGGGATAGATGCCATCGAGGACTCTGTCACTGAGTCGTCACTTTCAACGGAAAGAGCAGTCATGCTCGGTCATAAAATTTAAGCCCATGACTATGACGCTTAGTAGGAAGGGCATAGAGATCGCTATTGCTGAGTATATTGGCTTGAAACATAGGTATGTTTATGGAGATGACGATTCCGTTAGCTACATGACACGATTTTCAACGTTGCATCTCCCATACTTCGAGGATGTCATAGTTCTGGAAAAATCACGAACTACCTAGAGTTTCGTCCAGGCAGAGACTTGCCTAGTGGGGTAATTGTCCCGAAGTAGTCACTGGTAATACATGCATAGTTCAGAGATTCGACGAAGCTGTGCTAAGTTGGAGGGAATTGAGATGTACTTGGAGTCGATTTCTTATTTGATTTGGACTTTGCTAGGAATAGTTTAATAGGTTAGGTAGGTAGGTACCTATGTAACTACGAGAATCTTTTTTCTAATAAAGCATTATCAAAAAATAAAGGACTTACTTTGTTACTATAATTCTGCGTGTTTATTGTAATGTTAAGTCTTCTTAGTAATTTAAAACGACTTTCAAAGCAAGGATCCTCTCTTGATCTTTTTCTCACTTGTTATATAAGTACCTGAGTACCTACATAATATATAAAAACTATTTCCTAAGTCAACTGATAGACATTCCTTCGGCATGCTTCCCGTACATATTTTAGAACTATGACGGGTAATTATCATCAAGCGCCGACATCGTGTCAGTTATAATATCTACTCGGATTGAAAAAGCTAAGCGGAAAACAGGATTCCTATAAGACGACCAATGTTACCTGGTGGACTTATGACTGAAATGTAGGTCAAGTTCCGTCATTCTAAGTCATAATAACTTTCCTTTCGTATTCAAACCTGAAATCATAGTTATGGTGGCTAGAGCTTCGCGATTTGGTCATATGTCATCGAGGTAATAGCTTCTCAGATAGTCTTGCACCTACTTGACCGTAACAACTCGAGATACTACCCACAACAGTAAAAACGGACCAGACCGAAGATGGTAGGCCGCTTTCGATGTGGCAAAATGTGATGCGCGTCCAAGAAATTCACCCAAACCTATAACTAGAGAGTTTCTCAGAATTTAAACGTCATGATATGCTTTTCAATCGCGATGAGGACTGACAGCGTATCAGGTTTATCCAGATTAAAGGGTCGATTCGACTCGCGCCATCGGAATGGAATTGTCGAATAGCTACCTAAGGTAGCTCCAAGGCAGTAAGGTTCTCGAAGTGAGATACTTAGCCACAGAAGCTTCTTTTTGTTAAGCCCAACTTCCACATTTGGATTGGGAGAGAACCGAAGCTGAATCTTAACTGGGCATGATAACCTAAAAGATAGCAGCTTGTAAGCCTATACTAACGACGCTTACTATGATTTGGTGTTTAGTGACAACACTAGGTGTTTAAGGGTAAGCAGTGTAGTATAAGTGTGAGTGTAGTGAGCGATAGACCCACGAACCATAGTAAAGTATAGTGATCAAGATCCGCCCGACCGGTAAAGATGGCCGGATCGTTGGAGTTTTCGCTTCGGCATGTGAATGAAGTAGAAAGTCGCAAGGAGGGTCAGAATTGAAACATCAAGGGTCCTAAGGTCTGGACTTTTTATTTTATTACTTTACAGCGGGTGACATGATATCATTAGGCGCGATACGTAGAGAGAGAAATTAAGGGCATCCTTGTAAATAGAGCCAGATAAGGTTGATTGGGGTTGCAAGCTGCGGAGTCAAGGCATTGCAGGGAACCAGCCCCCCTGAGCTGCCCGGGCGGGCCAATCATGCACGGACTTTTAGGCCGGATGATGTTCAAGATCCGAATCTGATCGGTTGCCTTCCGGTCACTATACTTTAGGTAAGTTGGGTACCTAGGTATAGAGGGAATTTCAATAGACTGCGAGAAACTAATAAGGTTACGGAACTGAATATATATATATATATATGTAGATGTAATTAGATTAATAAAATTCATTTAATTATTAATTACTTGTGTTATTACCACTTAAATAGCTACCTCTTACGTACCTAACCTTTTAGGAATTTAAGAAGTAAAAAAAGACTGCACTTATATGATAGGTACAAGCAGGGGCTAGAATCCTAAACAAATCGTCCCGAAGGATTAGCCCGATTGCATATAACTATTATCGCCAACCAACCGAGATACGTTAGCTAGAATTATTCCAGAAGTTATATAAACCGGATGCGATTTAGGGATAGCCCATCTAGAATTGATAAGAGTATCCTGGCGCACTCGGGATGTTACCAGTACTAAACTACCGACGAATAGTAGGAACCAGCGAGTTTTACTCATCTTACATTGTGATTGAGAAGCTGTAGATGTGGTGACTTACTAGCCAAGCTCTCAAGTGGTAGCATCGGAAACGATGCCAAGTCTTTCCCCTCCCAACGCCTACTAATCTTATACCTCCTATGTTGGTTCCTATCGCGTAACAACTGCAATTTCTTGTCATTTGAATGAATTAAGCGTCAGGCGTATCCAGTAGCATTGCTTTGCATCACATTTCCCTTTATGGCGCTATCCGAAAGGGTGTGAATTTGAACATTCGTGACTTGATGGCGAATGGGTTACGCCCAGTCTTAGAGACTGATAAGATAATGCATGCCGAGTCCTCGCGGCTGAAGATTCAGTCTTCGTGATGGCAATATGTAGTAAGTAAACGGCCATAAAGAGGGTCAACTGTTAGTAGTCAATGCAAAGACATGGGTGTCCCATTTGGTGTAAGCCAATAAAAACGAAGTTCGTAACACATCGGAGACAAAATTCAAATGCTACCTGCCAAAGCTGTCCCTCAGCCTCGGTATTGGATAACCTGGGTAGGTGTTACATAGTACAGCAACCCTGTTATTACCCAACGCCCCCCCCTTACCCATCCAGAACTGGCCAAATTTCAATGTAGCCTATGGGCATAGCCGCATTGTCTTCAACGTCTTCACATAACCGCGTGGTGAGGATTAAACGAAATACGTCCAACACCTCGGTCTATCTATAGGCTAGAAGCAACTTTTAGTCTGCCCATATCTTTAAGAGGTTATATTTACACGTTACAGCTCGTTTTGAACTATTATCTGATGTGTTGTCTTTGTATTAACACAGAGACTTATTACACTGGGGGCGAATCCAGCAGTAGACGCAGTGGACTTCTGGCATGTAATTCTAATGTGAATTCTACGGTTTATCATTGTAGTAAGTTGTAGTGATTCCAATGGGTTGTGGTGTCTGGATTCGTCCTGGGAGTCAGGTGACACCCCCCTAATAGGGCTGGGCGTGTTGTTTGTCCTAGTAAACCACCACGCAGATTTACACCCGGTTCTTAACAATATGCCGATGTGGCGTGCAGATATCCACAGACATCCTCTGTTATGGTTGATGTTCCTGGATCTAGGGATCTCCAGCTCCACAACAATGGTAACGTCAAGCAACCTCTACATCCTTTCCAATACATGGTGCCAACGGCCATATGATGTTTCGACTGTGGATTCCCGGGTTATATTTGAGGCAACACAGACTAAGATCAGCATGGGGAACTTCCAAATCCAGTAGTTCGTCAAGCAAGCAAGATACCACAGTTTGCTAACTCGGTTGACTCCATCATCGTTGGAACTATGGGGATACACGCCGCGTTCGTCTGGACCGGAGGTCCTGCCACGTAAGACTAAGTTATCGAAGATCTTGCGATATCAAAGAATTAGTATCGTTCGATGTATTCAAGAATGAGTAAACCGGGCCTTGGCAGACTACTATCTCGCTGCTCTTATACAAGGCCAAATATCTTTCGCCGTCATCGAGTACTTATATCCCTTGCCGTCGCCCTGATCTTGCAGTTAGATTGTAGGATTCCCCGTGCCAACCAATCCGCAAGATCAACAACTAAAAGTTCAGAGAAAGACATCGCCTCTTTTCAACATGACGGCCAACAACTCTGAAAAGAGACAGGCGGATGCCTTCCGCTCAGGGGATCTGACACCGATTACGATCGCTGAACCCTTATCATCGGTGGGACCATCGACGGGGACAACCACTCCATCCGTACACTCCGGCAAAGGCAACGACGAGAAACAAATTGAGACAGTTACCGAGCGTGCGGTTCTCCCAAATCAACTCGGATCCGAGTTGAGTCAACAAGTCCGCTGTAAGTGTAAATGTCTTATACTATCTGTTATGAAACATATGGCTAATATTCATATTAGACAAATATGCCTCTTCATATAGAAAAATATTTGGAGCAATCTTTACTGTCAACTTGGCTGTCTTCGTCGCCCTACTAGCGGTAGCGAAAGGCAAGCCTAACTCTCGAGATGTAGGTAGTGCCGCATCCGCCAACCTCATGGTCAGCATTCTTTTCCGCCAGGAGGAATTTGTCAATTTTTGGTATGAGCTCTTCACATGCGTCCCTCACTCGTGGCCCCTTTCCATCCGAAAGCGCCTTGCGAAGGTCTTCCACTACGGCGGTTGCCACAGTGGTGCGGGTACTGCTGCGGTTGTATGGTATATCCTCTATACGATATTAGCCACCAAGGAGTGGATCGATGAGCCGGTAACTGATGAACTGGTCAACATGATTACTAGCTGGATTTTGGTTTCGATGTTCGGCGTTATCTTGACGTCAGCCCACCCTGATCTACGACGAAAGTTTCACGACTACTTCGAGGCTTTCCACCGTTTTGCTGGTTGGACAGCCTTGACAACTTTCTGGATCCACAACATCTTCTCAGCTAGAGTCACTGCCAGGCAATGGGAGACCTCTCTAGGCTACGTCCTTATCCACTCGCCTAACTTCTGGTGCATTTGCATTTCGACTTCTTGCACCCTTGCTTCATGGTCTCGTCTTCGCCACCAAACGGTCTACCCGGAGAAGCTGAGTAACCACGCTACGCGTCTACACTTCAAGTACAGGGGTATGGCACCGTTCTATGGCTTGAAGATTAGCGACAAGCCCTTAACTGAGTGGCACGCCTTTGCTACTATTCCCGACGTTGACCCCGAGTCCGGAAAGATTAATGGCTTCAGCGTCGTTGTTAGCAACGCAGGCGACTGGACCAAGAAGCAGATCAACAAGCCCAATGAGAGAAAGCTCTGGGTTCGTGGTGCGCCTCTTCACGGTCTTCTTTACACATCCAAGCTCTTTAGACGAATTGTTGTGGTTGCTACTGGATCTGGAATTGGCCCTTGCCTGTCGCTTCTCTTTGCTGATATCACACCGCGCCGTGTATTCTGGAGTACCCGAGAGCCTCTTGAGACATACGGCCCTCAAGTTGTAGCAGAAGTCACACGAGCCGACCCCAACGCCATAATCTGGAACACTCACGAGAGGGGATACCCAGACATTGTTCGAGAAGTATATCAGCTCGTCCATGAGTCGAATGCGGAAGCCGTTTTCATCATTTCTAACCCCAAGGTGACGGAGAAGGTTGTATATGGTATGACTACGCGTGGAATCCCCGCGTATGGTGCCATTTTCGACTCGTAAACAACGGACATAACTTACCGGCATTGACACACCTGTACATCGCTAATACTTGCAAAGCTGGCAAGCTTGTTGGGGTCGGTGAGGTGGGCAGAGGATGATGGTGTTGGCGAAGCATAAAGCAGGAGTCCATTCTGGGATCTCAGCCCGAGGAGCAGTATTGTCGACGGAGAGCTACGCTTGGAATTTGAACGGAGAGCAGAGTTGCTCTTGTAACTTTCGATTCACGACATTCATTTACTCCCTCTTCTCTTTATTTCTCCTTTACGCCCCGCAGGATATGGTTGGACTATATGACGACACTGTAAATAGATTCCTAAATTCGCGAAATGCTGCTTCTCAGGTTGGATAGGGATACCGAATAGGTATCAAAAGCTTAGATTAGATTTAGATCCCACCATGTGATGAACCATCTACCAATTCAATCTTTACCTGTTGGTATACTTTGTCTTTTGATATTAGTGGTATCGAAACCGATATCCGACGCCAAGGAAGCATCTTAAGACGAACTAAGAAGGTTGGTACCTAACATAAGAAGACGCCAGAATTTTCGGACACGCTTCGCGTATTTATTTGCCACTTGGTATGTCCAGTGTATGAAATATGGAAGTTGGCGACCAATATATGACTATACCTAGACTACATCATGGAACGGAATAAACTGACGAAAACGGAAGGTTAGATATAAAGCTTCCATGCATGATCCAACTGGTGAAGAATACAGATTCATGCATGTATGGAACATTACTTACAAGATGTATCATCTCGCCCTTCATTCACAATGTGGTATCTGTACCGACATAATATTCAGAAATTAGCTACCTGTTATAGCATGTACGATTAGCCTCCATTTTCATTTCATTTCATTTTTTTTTTCAAAAAGATTTCGTGTTTACTAATATCGTGCAGTGTTTGGTAATGATGACTCGACTTCGTATTATGGACAAACGCGAGCCTTCCTTTTCCCAGATGTTGAACCTACAATTACCACAGTTAATGGCTTTCAGTTATGTCGCCGCCCCAAATGCAAAATTTGCGCAGCTTCCCCTCACTTTATACCTGTACGTTACGAGTGCTTTCATATTTTTCAACAATGTTATGTTGAAAACATCGGCGTTTTCAATCGGCTTTGGACGGTGGCCGCATGGAGAAGCCCTTGGCGAAGAGCACGTCCTATTTATCTCTTTGGCGATCAACCCGACCTTATTTCGCTGAAGGCAATAGGCCAGACCTGCCAGTTGCCGCAACTGTGCAAACTCCCGATTGAATTGCTGGATATAATTCATGGCTATTCTGAGCATGCCTTGCTTTGGCGGGCAGTTTCAGCACATAGCTTAGCTTCTCACGTATCGTCTACCAGTTCAGAACCACTATTCACAATGCCGCTGGGTGATATTATTTTCTGGAAACGCGGTGGGAAACTCGAAAAGTGTTGTGACAATTCCTCGTCGCGCATGCCTATAGTGAGGCTCACCATTGATTCTGATGGAATCAGCAAAATAGAATCTACACTGGATCGTCTTTCCAAAGATGCGTCTCATGTCCGTTTCGCTTACATTGTAGAGCAAAAGCAAACAATTGGCAAATTGGCAGCACAGTTTAAGGTACGCATTATATTCTATCAACTCAGTCATCTACAGTTCTCTAATCACGTTTAAGAACGGCCTGTTGCGTCTCGTATTACCGACTGGTCAACCAACCCCACGAATCTGGAACACTCCAGACCCTCCAGATTTATCTCTTTGTACCCCTTATATGAGTGCCTATCCTTCTTGGCAACGCTTTTACGCCGTCGATACAGGCCGTATAATAGGTATTACCTTCTTTTTCTTCTCAGGCCGGCTCTTTGGTATACATCCTCATTACTCCAATACGTCGGATGCTATGCCGACGTACTGTCGGTTTTCACACAGACGTCAACAAGGCATAGTTTGGGTCTACCAGCCCATAGCGAAACATGACCGACTCCTCCTCTTTGGAGTGCGCGAGTCATCCCAAAGAGAGCTCAGTGTTTTAATCCTATTTGAACAGACGGGCGATGTGGCTATCGGGTCGTATATTCCAGGACCCGCAAAAGATCGATGTTTAGGTTGGTGTCCTCCTATAACTCTTATTTACAATGAGCCCATCGAAGGTCACGGGATTTCTTTTTTGAGTGCGTACAACGGATTGTCGGGTAGGGTGGAATTACCTAAACCTTTTGGCGTGGAGATGTTAGGGTTAAATCCATTCCGTGAACAGGCCTATTTCTCAAGGGCCCCCCTAGCAAATATTGCCTCAGTGGAAGTATTCTATGATGAGAACAACGAGCTTTGTAAAGGTATCATATTCCGATATTATGATGGAGCATGTCGAGCTGTGGGACAATGTCGCGTACATATAGACGCGACAACGTGGGTATCTCGGCCGCAGCGATTTTGTTATCGTATTCACGCACATGATCATCATCATCATCGAGTGATCTACTCTCTACAAGTAACTCTGCAAGAGGCCTCCCTTCATCAGCATGGAGAAGGATGGAGATGTCACCGGCTCGATGGGATGCTGAACTTCTGGTTTGCGCCTGACTCGTCATTTATAACTATAGAAAATTAAGCGAGAGTAAATACATTCTGGACCATTCGACCACTCCCCAACTCTGTCAAAACCATTTGGCGATCATGCAAAATGTGATCCAGCTAGCATCTTCCAATTCCCGGATTTCGGGGTTGATGTGATTCATGGTCGGAATTGACAAAAAGGCTCTTGTATAACAAAGTATAGATGTTGGGCTATTAAAAGATAGCAAAAGACATAAGTACGAAGCCAAACTGATCCATTTCGGGTATATTCTCAAGCCTTATTTCTATCCAATTGGAACAAAATAGGCATAACACCCTAAGCGATGTAAACTACACCCATTTCGATAAGAACCGGTTTTGCGAGTCGGTTAACTCGCCTACCACAAATGAGGTAGGGTATGTCGCGAGTAATGCAGGGAGAAAGGGGGGGAGGAGGTGTGATAATAACGTGGCTACCAAAAACCCGACAGAAACCATGCATATTAATAATGTCCCGAAACCAAGTCAAATAAGAAAAGTGAAATGGCGAACTTTGCCAACAAAGAATATGTAAAAGAGTACTCCGAGGGAAATCGCATGAGAGATTTTCGTTATCAATGCCCTAAGTAGCACCTGATCAGGCCGGAGTAAAGCTACAAGAGATGGTGTGGAGGATAGGGCGCTGGCGAGGGCAACTTTCTGGTGATGCAACAATCGATTCTAAATTTTGTAAATAATTATTCTGGCTGTAAGGTTATATTACCGCTAGGTAAACTTCGCACTAATATACCGCGTTTGCCTCTTGGGACCTTCCTTAGGTACCTCATAGGTCTTATTGACAAATTACACGTACATCAATATTTTATCAGCTTTCTCTAAACGTCTCAAGCTTCGCCCTGCCGGTCATCAACGTCCATACCCACGCAGCATCCACAACTAGAATGTCGATGAAACTAAACACCAAGCTTCCACCGAAAACTAGTCTATGATACGTCCAAGCATTGCTCACATCTAGATCCTTTACTTGGCAGACTATGGCCCATGGTAAAACGTAGAGGAGGTTGCTAACCAAGCTCTGGTAGAGGTACCATTTAGGCTGTGTAGCCAGGAGAACCGTAGCAAGCTGGGTCGACATAGCATAGAATATGTAGCACCAATCAGTAGTTCGCCACATATATGCTGTGATGTCTGCAACCTCATCCGGTTGGCCTAGGTATCGAGCGAACGACTTAGCACCCCATATGGATAGAAAGATGGCAAGAGGGACCTCAACTAAGAGAGCGATAGAGAGGGAAATGAGAGCCGGTCTTATAATTCGGATGATAGTTTTGAAAGCGACACGATCAGGCCTACGCGTCGTCTTGCCAATTGAACAGCGCCATGATCCCCAATGGTGACCAATAAACGCAAGGCTCGTCGCCTCTAATGACTGAACGGGAACCATAACCAATCCCCAGCGGATGGTAGTGAATATTGTCCAAGCAGTTGCATACGTTGAACCTCGCGCCACAATGGTGCTGACCAGCCAGAGGTAAAGGGAATTCCGTATGGCGGACTCAGCGAGGGTCAGGATCCCAGGTTGTAGTAGTACAGCCAAGGCACGGAAACTCAAACAGATTTTAGTATCAGTTTCTATTCGCATCCGAGAAACTTCCCCATTGCCATTGTCAGAAAGTTCTAGCTGATGGTTTCGATGCTCTGAGTTCGTTGCCCAAAGAAAGTAGGCAAGTCCTACGAAAGCAGCCGTCATATTGCAGGCAAGCTGGATGCCAGCTTGGATATTAATTGTCGGTCGTATGTTGCCAACATGGAATCGTGAAATAATAAGCAGGTCTAGAATAATATTTATGGCAAATTTGGTCAAGCTGATAACTAGTGGAATATCGGGCTTGTCAAGAGCTCTCGTCGCCGCCGCCACAGCAGTTTCAATCGCCGAGCTTAGGGCCGAGAAAGCGCTAATCCGTATATAAGTCAAGCTCGCGGCGCGAACTTCGACAGGGACGAACCCTTCCGCAAATGTGGCGGCGCCGGCAATAAATGCAATGCTCATAATTAGCCCAAGGATGGACTGAAATAGAATGAGCGTGTAGGCTAGACTGAGGCGTTCTGTTAACGAGCGCGAGTCTTTGTCGGCAATGATGACCCAGGAGGCGCGGGGGAGGCCCTCATTTAGAACCTCAACCACTACTCCGATGTAGGTGTATACATCGGTCGTAACAACAAGCGACGAGTCGATTTCCGCAACCCATAACTTAGATAGCGTACTGTATAGAGCTGGGAGGACGAAAGCACCCAAGTTGAAGAGTAGTGCTCCGACATAATGGTTACGATGGAACCATATTCTGTTCTTTGAAGTACCAATAGGGTGATTATTACTGTTTTCACTCCAGGGCGATTGTGGTTCAACCGGATTGTCGGCTTCAGGTAGCATTATGTAGCGATGGTGAAGCTTTTGTAATATAAAAGCCGTAAACCTCCTCAATATATGAAGCTTCATTTCAGGGACATTTAATGTAAAGGGTGCTGTTTTTATGTTGTAGATTTAATAATACCTTAAGCTATCTCATAAAATGTGGTGCGCCACGTGCATCTTGTAATGTGATAGCTCATTATTCTCATTGTGTTTGTAGATATGTCGCGTAATCATGTTATCTTGCTTTTATATGCGTTAAAAGATGGATAGAATCATCATTATGCCGCTTATCACCCGCCGTCTTAAAATATTAATGCATCCCTTACTTTTACTATCACTCGTCGCACATATATAAATCTCCATAATGTAAAGATGAATTAGGTACTGAGAAATGAAAGATCCCTCATACGACTCCTGTCATGCATGTTGTATGAAATAGAAATATCGATAAGTGCGACGAATATGCATTGAGTAAGTCTATCTGGCTAGAGATGTGGTGAGAGTCGTACTTGTACTTAACAGCAGGGAATTGGGCATAGTTACCACACCAGAATGAGTAGCATTCATAGTTTCCGTACCTAGGGTCAGGAATATGACTTTGGTTCGATTTATAATTACTAGACACAATTTCGGAGTATGCGTTATCGAAGAGGCTAATCAGAACTATATTCCTTGACTCTTGTCTAATACGAGCATCGTGCTAATAAGTCAAAGCACCCTTACGGGGGCTACCCTAGTAGGGGCCACCTTAAATTTTTAAACCTTCAAAATAAGTATTTTAATTTTAATTTAACGTTATTTAATTAAATTAAATTTAATTAATTTATAATTTGTTATATTTTAATAATAATATAATCCTTTACTATTAATTTAATTAATAAAGCTTTATTTTCTAAATTAATGTTGGAATTGTTAATTATAATTATACTACTTAATTTTTAGATTTTTAATTACTCTTTTTTTTTATAATAGTTTTAATATTTACAAATGTTAAATTTAGATTAAATAATATTTTATACCATTTTTGCGGTTTTATATTTACTAATACTTTTTTTAAATATTTAACGTAGGTTTTTATTATGGCTAATTTTATAATAATTTTATTAAGGATTTTGCTAATTTTATTAAATAAAAACTTTATTGCAGGTTTAATAAACGTTATATTAATTTTAAATAGTTTTTTAATTAAAATATTAATATTTTATGAATTTAAAGGTATTATTAAAAAGATTGGGGTTATATTTTCGATAAAATTAGGTTTTTTTAGGTTAGAAATAAGATTTGGGGGGGTTAAAGTAATATTGGAAACTTTTCGGAATATAAATCGGTAATTTAATAATTTATTTTAATTCTTAAAATAGATTTCTGTAGTTTTTTAACCAACTAATATATTATATTTGGTTAAATATTTTTTTTATACTATTTAATAAGTCGTAATAAATTTCCTTTTATTGGGATTAGAGATATAATATAATTGGCATATTTTAATAAATTTATAATAATAATTTTATTTTATTAATAAAAATATATTTACGTTAATAATTTGTAAGACGTGTAATAAATATATCGAAATAAAAATAATATAAATTTTATTTATAAAATATTTCTAAAAGAATTTTATTGTGGTATGGTTATTGTGGCTGTTAAGGATTAATAATTATTATTGTTAATAATTTAATAGTTTTGTTTTTTTAAAAAGATTTTATAAAATTATTTAAATATAATATCATTATTAATCTAACTATTAAGAAACGTAATAAATTTTTAGTTTTTAAATTTAATGTTTTTATTGTTAAAAAACTACTATTATTATATGTATTTATTTGTATATATAATAAGGGGATTTAGAGATTAACTATTGTTATTAACGTATTTAATAATTGACGTTTAAGTTTTATTACTACAATTTTTAACTATAATATATTTTTTATAAATTTTACCAATAATTATTCTGTTATTCCTAATCTTTTTTATAATCTTTATTTTATTAACGTTGTATGTATGCCTAGTCGGGATATTTTTAATCCTAAAGATTTCAAATTGATTAAAAAAAATATTAATATTATTAATTGTAACTTTGTTGATTTGTTTATAATTAATTAAATAAACTTTAATTGATTTAATATTAAGATAACAAAATAAAAATCGTATATGCCAATATTTACCAAAGGTATTGGGTTGGTAATTATAAATTAATAATTTTTTTGTAATATTTTTAAATTAATATAAAAAAAGCGTATGATTAATATAATTTAACGTAATAATTTAATTAACTAATTTTTTTTTGATATTTTAATAGTTTCTAACGTTTTTTTAAATAATTATTTTATATTTTATAGTTTAATATTCGATTTGTAAGGTAATATTGTGATATAAAGTATTTTTTAAATGTTTATCGTAAGGATACGCTGTTGAGAACGTTATTTATTACTGTAATGTAATATAATTAGGTTAAGAAAATAAGTATTTTAAAATTATAAAAAAATAAAGATTTAAATAATAAATTTTATTTTTTAATTAATTAAAAACTAATAAAATTATATAATAATTTATATATAGACCTTATTACAAACGCGTTGCGTTTTTGAGGTGGCCCCCACTAGGGTGGCCCCCGTAAGGGTGCTTTGACTTAACAGAAGGAAAGTTGGCTATCAAGCTGAGAATCTTCGCCTGTTTGGCCCTACATGATGTTAGCTACTAAGTACAAATAAAGTATTCCGAGAAACTTGGTTAAAATCACCTGTAGTGTCCATTCGACAGTGCCGTTTTTTTGAAGATCTTGAAAATTGAGCAGTAGTATCTTGAGACGATTAAGTATGATCCGTCTTCAGATTTGTCCACGGAATTGATATGGAAGTAACCATACGGAATAAATTGATTCTTACCAAAATCCGCAACAGGATAAAACTGCTGGACATTAGAAATGGGAATCTGGTCGACATGGTCTAAGGAGCTCCACTTAAAAAGTATCTCGTGTGTCTTCACATCCAACTCGTAGAATAAGCTGTCAGTTACCCAACTATCTTGCGGACCACCAACATAACTCAGACAGTATTTGGTAACATTGCATAATGTTTCCAGGATGGTATGTTGGTCTGTGATCTGGGATTCGTGCATATTGAGATAGGATGTAATCTGGTTAGGGTCGAGCTCCGGTATACCGGTCTGCCCTCAAATGTTTGGGTCTTGCAAGCACTGTAGTCGCCATATCCGCTTTGCCAGATAAGTCAATTGTCATTGTACATAATAGAAAGGCTGTAGTGGTGCGCGTACTCTCCATTATGGTTGAAAAATATGTGTCCAGGAGACATAGGACCGGATTTGATGATATTCAATAATGGACTACATGATATCTATTAAGTACCTACCTACCCGTTTCATATGTCAATATTGTCATGAATGCCTTTCTAAGATCTTCTCACTTTGGCGAAACTCAATGAGGTATTCATTAGAGGATGTGTAGTATATTAGAAGGTGAATCAGATCAAGATTTACTTACGGTTCCGCCGAACTAGATTTATAAGTTTGCCACGGCCACGTATAATTCTGCGCAGAGATAAAAATGGCTTGGTGAGAGCATACCACAAAAGATATAGCAAAAAACGGAAGACATATTTTGGATTGCTTTATTACTTAAATGATGCTAATGTAGGTAGTTTTCAAGGTGGGTAACTGTCAATAACTATGCTATATTATCTTGAGCGACTTCGGATGATCATAGCTGAAGTGGTTCAGACGACGACTTTAGTATGGTATGTATCAATAGTTCGACCTATTCAAGCGCCCGAAACGATGTAAGCTAAGGAAACTTTTTTCTAATGTAGGTTGCGGGGATAAAGTCGGAGATGTGGGATCTTGAGGATCTAATCAGCGGATCTGATAAGATTAATCAAGATCAGTAGCCAATTAGCGCCGCCGACCCCGGTAGTAACAAGGGGTTCTGATAAAAATTATGTGAAAGTTTAAAAATGCAACAACTTACCTTGGGTAGTTTAAGTACTGTAGAATCATGTGGTCAAAGGATGTTGTATTGTAAAGATTCTTCTACTCTAATTCTATAATTCTAACTGGTGGGAATCTTATATATGCTTTTATCCAATTACACCTTCTTACAGTAGGTACTTAACCCAAGACAAAGATGGGATATGAGTGATTAACCTCCTCATCATATTAAAAGACACCCAGTCGTACAGTATCACGCACATATTTGGGCCAGAAGAGCAGATTGCTATGCTTCTTGGGTAAATACTTAAACTAAGGAAACGGCCAGTGATTAAGGATTGATCCAAGATACTTCCCAATAGGAAAGTGTGACGAACCTATATTTAGGTACGTTAAAGTATAGTGCTGGTGGTGTCTTGATTTTAGGTAGACAGTAACAATACGGGTCAAGGTGGTAAAATAACTAATACTGAATCGTTCGCCAGGAAGGCTTGGAGTCCTTCCTCTGAGTATGGGTTAGATATCAGACTTATATTGACAACTGTAGAATGAACGACTAAATTCACAAGGAGATCTTTCCTTCTTATATTCTGTCCCTTTTCTGGTATCATGATCTAGTTGATCTAAGTGATCTCCCGAGGTTTATCCGTGGCCGTCCTCCCACGTCCATTGGCCTTCCGGAACGGCCCTAGTCTTCGCCGATTCGTGACAAAAAGCTTCCCCTTTATTTTAAGTATTTTTGAACATTTACAGCTTTTTATAAAAGACGTACCTTTTGAAGGATTTTATAAGGGTTGGAATACCCTTTTATAGGCGTTCAAAATCCGGTACACTATCCTTAGTCGTACCCGGTTCCTTGATTGAAGCGCGGCGCCCTCTGGGTGCAAGGAAGCGAAAGCCAGCATGAATACCTAGGTACCTTACATTCTAAAAGTATCCTTTGTTGTGGATGGACTATTTACAGATAACAAGTTTTGAAAGACCAAGGAACTGTGGGGGATTGCGTAATTACTAGCTATACTGAAAATTATTGGGCCTTGCCCAGTAATTATCAACTTAACCTAATCAACATCAATCTACCCTTTCAGAATGTAGTATGAGTAAAATTATTAGCACATGCGATTGTTGATCACTAGGTAGGTATGTTTACCCAGAGGTTCCTAGAGAAGAATCATAACGACGCCTGAAAGCCTAAAAGAAGGTTTGTCATTTTCGGTCAGAGTCGGGTTAAGTGATAAAGGCGGAAGCCTTGAAATATAATTCGTTACTATCGAAATTACGTACAGTCAAATCTCGCCCATCATATGAAATTTCTTAGTGATAGATCGGTCTAGGCACCTGTCGTGCAACTATCCCAGAAGATTCTACTGGAATAAATGGTGAGGGGGTTTAGGATAGAAACGTCAGCCTACCTAATCATGTGCGTTAGGTACGTAATATAACATATGATATTCATGACAGACACTTTAGGAGGTTTACACTATCGCCGAAGGTCCTAGTACGAAGAACATGCAGCTATATCAGCGGTATAGCTTCTGATATATCTATATCTCTCTACACGACAGCGGACGACTTTTGTTGAATAGTATTGTTCGTACGAATTAAATATTCATGAATTAGATTCACTCCCCATAAAACCCACAAATAACTTCCATCTTTGGATTTTCCCTTTCATCATGGAATCCCCATCTACTGTTTTCGATCGACAAGTGGTCATGGATTGGCTGACTTCTAGGACGACAGAATTGCATGAGGCCGAAGAGACTAATCATCCGTGGCAAGTACAGAGTCTTGAGCCTTTTCACCAACCACTGCTTAGGTTCTGGGATGAATTCTCAGGAAGCCCACTAGTGAGTGGACGGTTTAATGAAGGCAAGAGCACCAGATCAGCGCCTTGATGATTATACATTGCGGAAATACTATCTAGAGAGTCATCTCAAGCGTAATGGGTGGGATAATCCAACAACACACATACTGACACCATATATATCATTTACCACCCGCCCAGGCGAGGTGGATGTAGTTGCAGAGGAAAGACCTCATGCCCGAAATAGGAGAGTCACTGCTATTGACCCTAATATACGAATCAAGAACGGATTACCCGTTATTGACGTTGAAGCCGAGATAAAGCACTATAGGATTAAACCTCTGTATGCGAAATCTGAGGGATATGCCAAGGGTCATTGCATGTTTTTGTGGCAGGTCACAAAAGATGAGATTGTGGGCAGTCGGAAGTGGACCGATCTAGAAGAAGGTGACAAAAATTGGTATAATAATATCATCATGCCTGCTTATAGGAAGTTCGTTGTAAACACCACTATTACGCCCTTGGAAGCTTCCTTTGAAGAGTTACCAGGTAGGTTCATTATACTAAGATAATATATTTACAAGCTAACCAGGTATATAAGTTATTTTTAGTACTACTGACTTGGAGGACACTGGTTCATCGAGTGCGAAGCAGTGAAACGGCCCGTGTAGTACCAAGAACAGGGTAAATACCACGACGGATCAGGCGGTGATTTCCCCCACGGGTGATTCGAAAGGAGGTACCAGAGTATATGTATTGGAGCAAAATACTTTCTACAGTTTCATACGGTCTCTTGTATTTTAATAACACTTCTTGCGATATAATGGCCTGGTGGTGCCGAGCTCTATCCAATGCCTTCGTGGTTCCGTACATAAGTGATAGAAAAATTGCCCTTCCTTATCCTTTCGCTACTTTGTATGTTCTTTATGCTTAGGTAGATAGATGGTACTTATTAAAATACAATGCTCTCAGATACTATCATAATAGAATGAATTCAAATCCAATATAATTTTGGTACATCTTAGCAACCTAGTTTTCTACTTAAGTTTTCTAAAAAAGAAGTTAACTACGAAGAAATATATGGATTGATTCTCAAGCCTAATATATAATAGAAACATCTGGTAGAATTACAGGTTGATAAAATAGAAGGGTGGTCATAAACAACAACAAGGTGGGTATCATTCCCTATCTTTAATCCGGATATTGCTCAGTACCTAGCATTAGCCTTTATGCCATATTTTCTTTCCCGTGCAGGAGTTTTTCTTTCGTGTATTCCCTTAGGGTCCCAATAAATATCAGATGACTGCTAGGAAATTGCGATGATAGCCCTTGGTAAGCTGAATAAGAAGAATTTATAGTTTACCGTCAAGGAATGTCTTCTATCTTAACTAACATCCCCTGGCCAAATCTGTAGACGCTAGAGGCTGGCTTGTCTCAGCCGCCGCCGCCGTTGCTTCGTCTACGATACTCGGCCCCAAGTCAGGCGGCCTTTGCCCTTTTGCATCACAGAAGCTTGCTCCATATTCTTCGTTGGCATGGATGTCTTCGTCGGGCATTATAATCGTCGCGGGGGCTGCCTCGGTTGGCTTTTTTTGAAACCTCTTCGGGACGAATGTCTTATACATTGCTTTTCGAAAAGTTCGTGTAGTTCCGAAAACAATGAATACCTAGTAGTTTGAACGTTAGGGTGTAACCACATAAATAGAGAAGCTCACTGAACCCCGGAGTTTGACGTGTATAGCAGGCAGATAATATCGACGGCTAGGAAATTAAGTGTAACTTTGGGTATGACCTACAAGTAGACTTGTTGATACACCTGGCATAAAGAGTAAGAAATCATTTTTGGCCCTCTCCTTTGATAAATCCGCGGATTCGCCTAGTTTTTCCATCGTGTGGTTTGACAATTGTGACACCTCTAGCAGAATTGTGAACAGCTGAAAGACCCCTAAGACTGCAAACGCGATAGTGAAGCGTAATAATAGCCAGCGGTCGTATATGCTCTGACGATGATCTCCACGATCCAGCACGTTGATAATTTCTCCGCCCGCCTCTTGCGATCGCCTCGAAAATAAGTAATGGGCGTTCCATGAAACAAGTCGACGTCGAGTGTAAATGTATTTAATAAGGATTGCTATTAACAATATACTGCCAATAGTTAGGCTGATCATTACTAATGTCGTGTTATCTTAACTAGTCCTTTACTAGTAGCGGTGACGAATACAACAGGGGCGCATACTATTGAAGTTGGCAAGTATTAAGAATCCCCTATGTGAACTCTGGACTATATTCAACCGTAGGAGGCACAATAGAAGTCCAGGGAAGATGACTGCGACGACTTTGGCTAGTTGACTCGTTCTATATTTGATACGTCTAAAGGTCGTCAAATTGGTAAATTTGAAGACGGTACGCGTAAGTGAAATGGCCCAGAAAAGCGTAAGTATTGCTTCTGCATTGTATGTATAGTATTCTTGCTCTGCAATTAGCGATACATTAGTTATCACTCTAGGTGTTTGATACTCACGTATATAGAAGAGGACAAGGTCAAGCCCAACGGAAGGTCCCGCGATAGCAATTTCAGGGCTACCGAGATGCGAAATGGCATATTTATACTGTTCAATTTTGACATCCCTCCACCAGATGAAGGTATGAAGCTGCTGAATAATGCTAGCAGTGGTTCCCAAAAGCGTAAAGTACGAAAGTAGTGCGACATCTACACGTAATAACAGTTAGTTGTCCTTCTTCCTGAAGCTAACTTTAGATCACGCAAAACGTACAGCTATCCCTCTCGTGATGTGCCCATACCAGCCATATCATGATAAAACTAGTCGCCAAACACAGGAGGGAGTATAATAGAACCACGATAGCAGTACCAACTACCTCATGGAGTAGTTGGACTACCATGTCGAGCTGATAGGTCGTAGTTGAGGCATTGAAGTCGTCGAAATAAACTCAGTGTTCGAAGCGACAGGATAAAACACTAGAGAGTTGTAAAAAGAAACAAGCTTTGCTACCTAAGACCTTCCAGTCTGTTATTCATTAAATCAATGTGACGGCTCAGTACTGCCGCCGGTTCTAGACGCCAAGAAGCCGGTACTATCACCGTTACAACCCTTATCGGGTATGTTGCCGAGATAATCCATGTTAAGTTGCTCGCCTAGATCTGCGTGGGGGTGCCACAACTACCCCGGAGGTTAGAGCCTATGGAGCAGAGAAAGACCAATGTGAATTGGAGATTCCGAGAGAGAAGTGTTCACATAGCCAATGACATGAGCGAAGCTCTATGCCGGTAACATTAGGATCATCTACCGAGAACTCGACGATGATGAAACATAACCCCACTCCGTGAATTGTGACTGATTTTTTAAGAATTAACCTTGAAGGAGGATGATAATATCTTCAATTTTCTTGCTTTATATATAAGCAAAATAACAACGTGAAGACTATCATCATGCTAAGACGACAGTTATGACAGTGCAGCAGTGGCTTACTACAGTTTCTGCTTTCTGCTTCGAACGTCGTTACATTTGTGCCTTGAATGAAAGCCAATCATCCACTAGGGTAAGTGACCAGGTTTTCGTAACCAGTTGCAGTGATCACCGAAAGGATTAACCCTCGTGCAAGATCCAGTTGGATGGACACTGGAATCACCAGATCAACTTATCATAGCTTCTCATTCGCACGAACGCATTTGTATGGACAAGGGCCGCGGTATATATGATTGTAAGACGAGAAGATGGTATTTTTGAGCCAACTTTTAACGCAATACTAGTGAAATCATCTGCCTTATAGACTTTTAGGTCCAAATATTGGATAGTAGTTATTATGTTGAGTTTAGTTGTATCAATTATTCGAATCCAAAGCCTACTATCTTCGCTTAGAGGAGCCTAAGAGTGGGTGTAAACGTAAATAGGACCTTTACTAAGCTAACTTATGCATCCGGTATATTTCTACTTGGCGCTGGCGTACTCACTTGAAGACCTATAAAAAAAAGGTACGATGCAGGTGGTATGTATGTTAATCAGGTAGTTACATATAGGTTTCAACATACTGCATGATCTAAGTAACGGGTTTGTCTCCAGACCGCGGACCACTTTCCATTTCCAGTAGTAAGGCATTATTCCCCATATATATAATACATATACTAATAACTGGGAATTAAAGAAGTATTTATCGCACTACGTATGCCCATTTTGGGCTCTCAAGACATACCTGTGAAAACTCGTAAACACTTTTTATGCGGTAGTATTTGTTACGCAGTGTCACATCGGGAGGCTTGGTACCTACTTCTTGTGGTGGATCTCTTCTCAACTAGACACTATCAACTTAGTATAATAGTCTAAATGACACAATAGCAAGAGAGTAAGTGTCTCAAACTCTCGTGGCTCTTATTGCAGATAAAGAACTATAATATGGAGAGTTGATTCATGTTATGTAAATACCTACCTAATGTATTAAAAATCGTCACCGAACTAGCCATATAGATGGCTAATAGTAAAATTGAACTAGACGATATGTATACAATGGCCCCTAGATAGAAAAACGCATAACACTATAAGAATAAGAAATAAAACTTAACTTTAATTGAGATCATACTTCGTTGCGAAACTTGATATATATTCTATTTGCGTGGTGGTATCGTGTCTACTGAGGTACAGAAAGACAATTTTCTTAACACCTTCCTCTTCCGGATGCCAATATCGAAGAGCGCGTAGCTAACCCTCATCCCGATCGAGGATGATGACGTCCGCAAGCCTAATCCACTATACGGTCCGTTACATTCCGTAGCCGCCTTGCATAAACATAACAGCCAGCGGGTCGGAATGTAGCTCTAAGGACATCACATATTTTCCTTTAACGCGGAGGTATGTATAATAGAGAATGTCCGGGCCAATAACAAGCTGTACCCTTCAGTACCTAATGCATGACACGCAGCGGAGTTACGAAAATGAGTTTTTACTTGAAAGCATGCGGGGTGAATCAGCAATTAGATAACATGCGAATAGAGAATTCGTGTACCTTAATAACGTGCCTCATTATAACATAGAACTCAAACGCCTATTATGATGAACTAATTTCCTAGTGAACCTATAATTGCGCAATAATTCGATAAGTACCTAATCTATAAGTTAACCTTTTAAGAACATCTTTGCGTAAGTTTTCTAAGAGTTTTGACCATGAAAAGTTAGAGATACAACCGATATCATAATTCCTCCCATGTCACTCAAGTCTAGAGACATCAATCTATAGTCCTGGCAATTTTGACAACGTTGGCCCACTCCTGTGGTCTGTAGCGGCCACCTTCGTAAGCTCCATTTACATACGTCTCTGCCTCCTTTGCCCAAGCCAAAAGCTGCTCTTCCGCGCCCCACTCACCCATCGCCATAAGGCCGACCGGTAGCTTGCCATCACCTTGCTCAGGGTCGACGTAACCAACGGGCGCACTGACCGCGGGGCAGCCTGTCGAATTCGCCAGCCAGATATACATCATGTTGCGGATTGTTACATTGCCGTCGCTAAATCCGTACGCCTGGTCGCCAGGGTGGATCAACCATCCAGCTTCGGGTGCCGTCGGCGTGATTATCAACATACCCGGATGCTTCTTCCATAAAAATGCGAGATGCTCCATGAGTAACCCTCTCAATTGACCATATTTGATCATATCAGTGCCCGACGTGCACGCGCCGACGGCCATTAGAAGCTGATTGCAGTTGTTGAGACCTGTGAGCGGACGCGCTGGGTCTACAGCGTGTGAATTGTGGTGGTCAATGCCCTCGGTAAGCGCCCATGCGCTGTGAGCATACTGGGCCTCTTGTACATAGGGGATACTAATATCAACAACTTCGTAACCCAGTTTATCCGTAAAATGTGCAATTGCTTTCCTAGTGACGTTAAGGACACCAGGAGAAGCTTGGTCGAACCAGTCACGATAAATGCCAATTGTTTTCTTCGCAGAAGGGCTCGGCGGAATTGACAACGCGAAAGAGCCCTGTATTGGATCTTCGGGGTTAGGCGCCGTCACTAATACATTCACAGTTAGTATATGGGTTTCATTAAGCTTTGGGATATAGATTCCTAGTGTGATAGATATTTGCGATGGGAGGTAGTTTATATTAACTGAGGAATAGGTGGGATATACTCACTAATACGATACGCAATAGCTAAGTCATTTGCTGTCGCTGCTAAGGGGCCTATGACACAGATAGAGGACTTCATTGTGTAAGCACGATGCAAGGTAGGTTTCAATCCGTACGCGCCGTTGAATGAGGCCGGAATGCGGACACTCCCTCCTGCATCGGTACCAATAGAGATAGGGACTAACCCGGAGGAGATGGCCGACCCTCCGCCAGATGACGAGCCGCCTGGATAGTACAATGGGTTGTTCCAATTTATGGGCGTCCCCCATCGCGGATTGCACCCACTAACATCTGAACCGAGCTCGTGCATTACCTGCTTGCCAATGACGATAGCACCGGCAGCTTCTAGTTGTGCGACTGGCCAGATTGTGCTCGTCGCCGGTTTAAAGAAGGGATCGGACGGATCGAAAGGCCGCCCCATATGGGATATATATCCTTCGACATCCGTGTCATCCTTGACTCCTATCGGTACTCCATCGAGAACACTTAAAGGCTGGCCAGCAGCATAACGTTCCGTCGACTTCTTAGCTGCTTCCAGTACAAGATCTTCTCTTGTAACAGACCAGGCCGACTCATACTTGGCCGGGGGATCCTGGCCTCTGGTTATGAGCGGGATTAGGGCTTTTGCTACTTGCAGTGGTGTCAATTTCCCGGATTTGAAGAGCTCATGATAATCAGCAGCGGAATAAAAACGGCCGGCTAGATCATCCGGCTGTCGTTCATAAAGATCGGGCGTGATTTCGGCCTTGCTCTGAACGACGCCATCGGCTATAAGCGGTGTGACAATGGGCTGCTCAGCTTATCAATTACTTGACATTTGAATCAGAATACATGGTGATTGCATACTTGAAGACGCCAGTCGTACTCATTTAGACGTGGTATATCTTTGACGCAACCAAACTTGGCATTTCCCCAGGTAGCCTTAGCCACGGACGGAAAATATGTGACACTGATTTTTATATGAGCAATTGGCTATATATCAATGGGGCAGATAATACTGCTTACAGTTTGGCCGCGATAACCAAAGACCAGCCTCTAAGGGGAGGATTCTTATCCTGTGCTGGCACGTATGCTGTTTTGGGGCCTTCCCTAGCAAGCGGGTATCCTGAGAATCGCTGTGTCGACGCCATTGCGATAATAAATCAATATAGCCCTTCTTACTTCTTACTAGACACGTTGTATGTTATTAAGTTACTACCCTAGGTGGCTTCGGGGCAAGGTGACTTGAGGTGAACAGATGGCACCTCGGCACCGGTAAAATGTCGCTAAATATATTGCACGGACTTAAAGTGGTAGAGTGGTTGTAGTACCTCATACCTCATACCTCGGTCCGCTTAAGCAGAAAGCCACATTTGAAGCCACAACACAACGACCCCCTGTCGACTACCAGGTATATCCCCGGAGGCCATTCCAAAACATGCTCGAGAAAAATCCAAACTTATTCTACCCTAAGTATTATAGTTGGAAATGACATATGAAACCCTTCTTTGAGGGATATATTGCTAATAGAAAACGAGCCGGAATTATCCATCCCTATATTCACTTCTCTATTCCATCCATACAGTCATGATTTACCTCCATCCTAGGATTAACAATGCCGGGCGGAACTCCGGTAGGCGTCTCCATTGTTGGAGAATCCAAGGATGATCTGGGGCGATAGGAGAAGTTGTTGGAAATGATGCTGTAGCTTCTCCCTCGGCGTATCCAACTTGCAATAGATGCTCGTGGTACCGACATATTTCTTCTAGTATGATCTTATCTAGGCTTGACCTAAGGATAAGTTCAACATCTTGACGTCGAGGAAAGACTGGTGACATTTCTTGAAAACGTGCCCATGTCTTATAGCCATCTATTTTCCTCTGGTCTTCATCGCTGCATAAGTCAAGGACTGTCCCCTTGCCCTTATCTTGTTCCGTCATATCCGGTCGAAACTTGGGCCAATACGCGGTCTCAATCTGCTCGACAATGAGATATATTATCTTGACGCTATGAAACCGTCGACCTTCGATGAGATCTTTGATGATAACTTTGATCTCGCCCTCAAAGTCTCCAGCGTTAATTACCAATCTCTCTGCTGCAGAAAAGAAGGGCTCTGGGTTCGACAACGGGTAAGGATAGCCGCTGTGTAGCTCAAGTATATCACGAGACCCTATAAACCAAGTAGTTGTGTGGATGTCTTCTGCAGTCGGGAAGCCACGCACAACTGAGTGGTTCACAGCAACTTCTCGTGACTCTTGGCAAACATGGGCAACTACAGGCGGTAGAAGACGCCAGTTCTCCCAAGGTACATTCTTGGCAAAGAGTTGGATGCGACCTCTGGGGAGAGCATGAACCCAGATCAGGCGTCTTATCTCTGTAGGTAGTCGAGGAAATTGTGGGAAGGATTGGTAGTTTGACATTTGCTGTACTCGTCTTGGGGTCTTGCTGGTTCAGTTTAGGGGCTAAGTTGTGGGCAGGCTAAAAGCTGGACGCTTCGAGTAAGCTTTTTTTCGACCCAAACTGAATATCCGTGCTACTCTCGTCATAAAATTCGGTATGGCCGTTACAGATTCGGGGCTCAACCATAACTGCTAGGATGCACGGCTTCTTAAATTAGTATTTTATAGTTTCCGACATCCGAAGAGCAAGAGTTAATACCAGAGTCAAGTAAGATAGTATGTGCCAGGAGGACGGGGGTTTGAGAACCTGGAAATCCATCAGGGGCCTTGAATCTCGATATATGAACATATATAAACACAGCATGCGAGGATTGGGGCAGCATTGGACTGTCGTGATTGTACAACGATGGTTTCCATTGCGTAAGGCTGCCTGGCCAAACTGGGACGGATTGAAATTTGTGGATCCAGTGAAGGACATTGGAGTTGACGTGATTAGTTGGGCTGATCGCATCATTCTCTTATTACTGGTGGTTCTCTAATGTTTGATGCCGCAATTCCACACAACTTGATGATATATATAGGTATACATCTAGTTTGGCATTGTGATAACCTGTGGATGTTCAACCATGATTCCTCCGAGAACCAGTGTTTTATGATGACCTATTTATCTAGCAATATCTCGCCATCTCCAATAATGATCCCCTCCGCTTAAACGATCTTCATTCGCGTTATTCGGCATCTACTTAATTTTATTGAGCATATTTCATCTCTAAGTTGTTGCTGTCATGGTCGCTTTGTTTCCTCTTGGAACTAGTCTGATAGAGATAAAATGTGCATAAGGAAAAATATCCCGCCGACTTGAAGCTGATAGTATAGAACTCGTGATATTCGCAGGTATCCTAATATATCCTTCGGGAGACAATATATTACCCATATGCTGGCGTATGAGTGCTCCTACGATATTGGTTCATGCATGGCGACAAAGGGTATCAAATGACCGATGTAAAAGAGTCAGCCTATACAATTCCCATACGAGGGGACATTCTTCCGATGCCCACTCGTTTTTATGATCGACCTTCCTCGGCCTTCTTGACTTTCCGTTCGGCCCATTTCAATGCTTCGCCGGTACCAAAATACAGCACCGTCCAGAAGAAACCTGCCCTAAGCAAAGCTTTCTCCACAACTTGAGGCGGCGTGTTCATGAATCTCCTCTCAACGACTAAATGCCATGATGATTCTAAGACGAAGCCCGTAGAACATATGCGGCCAAGTTGATCCTTGCCAGTGGTATTGTGGATGCGTTCGGCTAGTTGAAGCGAGAATGGTTTAGATGAAGCCATCTTTTGTATTTTTGTATTTTTGTATTCTTTTTATCGACACGCTAAACGTGATGTGTAATCTGCATAGTGCTACTAGAGGAGAAATTTTGTGCAAGTTTATGAGTAGTGCACGGTCCAGAAGCACGTTTGCGATAAGTGCTTGACGCTAATAAAAGTGGAGATAGTGCCATTAACACCGCCGCACTTTGTAGCCCCTTAGATGAAGGAAGTACTTAGGTTAACCTTTCATCCGAGCCATTTAAGGTCTCTTTTAGTAATCTTATGAGTGTAGTCCCTGGGCGCTGTAACTAGTAGATAAGAGGAGACTACATCTTAAACATCCTCAATAAACTAGTTAATAGAAGTATTTGTCATAAAAACATCAAATTATAAAGTATACCAGTTTGGAATATCATCAAGTCAGCAAGCCCTTACCTGCCTCACCCCTATTTTATACCTGCAGAATCTTACACGATGCTTGTAGTAGTCTAGATAAAATCCAGTATTCAGCTGCCACCAGATGAGGACAAGATTAAGTACGGAATGACGGCTGTAACAATATCACGGTGTCTGTATCGTATCATAAAGTCCAGGTCTAAGTTTACTCTTTTGTGTTATGTGAAAACCTATGGTAACAGCGGTTGCTGCTCAGCATCGTTCTCAACCACAGGACGATCGCCCTCCCTAAACCTATATCTCTTGTTAAATTGATAATCCAGTAACTTCAACTTTCATTAACTCACATTGTGTATCCCACAAACGAAACAAGCCAGAAAGAACCGAGATAAGTTAAGCACCATTCGAGTATGCCCGAGGACTTGAAATAACCGTCGTACATAAGAATTACGAATGCTAGTCCGCAACCAAACTGACAGATCACTAGAGCTGTGTTGAAGATGCACCTTTGGTCACGTTAACGTCACAGCTTTTTCAAATTCGAGATTTCCCCCCTGATTAAACGTACCATTTCCTCAAGCCCATAAACACTACAGGACCCCAAATTTGATCCCACCACACAGCAGTGGTAGTGACTGCACTCGCAAAAAGGCCTCCAAATGTACCCATGAGGAGGTGTCGATGTCGTACATGCGCATCGTCTGTATCAAAAATACTGAGGTTTATTAAGCTAACAGCAGCAGTAATGCCGGCAATCTGCGCAATTAAGCTCACGGTCTGCCGCCACGGGGCGTCGTCTGTCAGTCCGTAGAAATTAGGCGAATAGCGTACATGATGTACCGAGAACATGGTCCCAAGAAACGCAATTCCGGTAGCTGCACACCCAATAATAAACACGGGCTTAAACTGATGGGCAGCAATGTCGCTAATAAATGGGACATATGGGTTCACCTGTCCGGGGTATTGGGGACGGCCGATAGCCAGCCATCTCACCAGTAAAATAGTGAGCGTCAAAAACCAAGATAAACCAGCAAGAAGAGGGAAGAGCCAGAGACGCCGAGTGGAAAAGAAATCTCGGAATGTGCGATACCAAATCCCTGCCATGTTGCATTCATGGAGTAAAATGAAATGAACAGTCTCTGGTCTACGGATGAATGCTTCCAATCGCCGGCTCCTAGTGGAAAGAGTCGAATTAAATTAAGATTAAGACTACGATTTCTATCTTGAGATAAAGGTTACCTACACGCCTGCGCGCCTCTACGTACCTAGGTTAGTCGAAAGCCCATACGTCATAAGTCTCGGGCTGTCCCGAAGTGGGGCTGAGAGAAGCGGGGATGACATTGCTCGGGTCGGCGTCTCAAAAGTAGGTACCTAGGTACCTACCTAACCTAGACGCTACCTATATAATCTAGCTTACCCAATATACGAATTCTTCACATTCAAAGCGCCTTCAATAAACCTTCATGTTTAACAGCCCAAGTTCCATCCTTGGGAAAACCCGGGGCATCCTTCGTGGACCCGTTCCAACCAGCAATCATGTACGCGACTGCATTATTATTCGTTAATAACCGTAACGACTTCGACGAGACTATGTAAAGTGCTCACCTGCATAAAGGAATCCTGCATTACCAGGCATAAACGGAGGAGGGGTGCCACCTATATACAACTATTAGAATGATAGGATGGCATCTCGTTTATTGTAGATAAAGCCTACCATCACCTCCTCACACAGCAAATCCTGCGTCATCGAATATCCAATAGTTATACGCCGTCATGTGATAGATAGCACGCTCTGGATTCCCAATTCTAGCAGAGTTGATCGCCAGTACGGGTCGGCCCCACCCACGGATCTTGTCATCGGTCCATACTTCCCAAATCTTATCCGCCGTCTTCAGTGCAACGTCAGGGTCAACTGCTGGTGTATCGGGAAGAATACCCTGAAGCATAATGAGGCTTCGAGGGTCTCCGTTAAGTTTAGGATTTTCCCACCAAGAACTATTTAGACCCTCATAGACAGCGTACAGGCCACCAGCTTGGGGTGGGCGAGCTAGATTCTCCGCGACGGTTGTCCATTTCTCAGGAATGCGCTGGCCTAGCCTCCTCTTCCATTCGCGCGCAACGTCTAGCCCATACCTCCAATATGCAATCTAGGTAGTGAATATGAGTTATACTGTGTACGATGCCGTAAGAGCTGGTAGGTGTGCCACTTACTTCATAAGCTAGGTTCAGCGTTTCGGCTGGTGGCGTGTTTTCTGTCACTCCGTAACTAGGCGGGCCAAGGTCATAGCGTCCCGAGCTCTCATTTTTCCAAGCATAGGAAGCCATGTAATCGGCAGCGGCGCTTACGACGGCATCCCATCTTTTCAACGTCTCTCGTCTAGGAGAAGCTTGGTATGCTAATTCTGCCATGTACATGGAATGAGGCTAGAAGAGACGGTAGTGTTAAAGAGATGTTATTAAAATAATAATTCCAACGTACCTGCTGCCATAAAAGTAGACCGTTGATACCACCCGGCGAGCTAACTCCAGTGTCGGCTTCAGTCATCTTTGGCCACCTAGTCAGCATCCTATTAGTTGTTCACCATATATATTCCGGGGAGTTCGGAATCAAATCACCTAGCCCCTTCCCACCCCATTGACTTTGCTCTCGCCATCGACGAAGGTAACAGAGTCTCGTACAATCCAGGAAAGATATTATCAAAATACTTCTGTCGGCCCCACGTCAACCAATGGGCATTATGCCAAACAACCATTTCCATGTGAAATTTTCCTACGGAAATTTAGCTCTAGGGCAAATACGTTAGAATGAGCACCGGCGACACATACCATACCACCCGTTATTCATCAATCCACTTTCTTGCGGTGACTGGCCTGTCGCTGCGCTGTTCACTCGAACATGATATTGTGATAAGATAATACGTCGCTGGAGCTCGTCCGCTTTCGGATTCGAAGAAGATGTCAAATCAACGAAACCGCCTTCCTCCCAGTACCGATTCCACTCTCTAGGGTTTCTTTCTTGGATACTCGATGGAAGTGCAGCTGTCTGTTTATTTGGAGAAAAATGTGCAGTAAAGTCTATAGTATTCGATCGATCGCAAGTCTTAGATGATGCTGAGAGAGTATAGCGGTGGGCGATGAGAGTATTTGATCCAGGCGGTTCGACTCTGGAGAGGTTAAGTGGACTTCCGACAGACCATCGTAAGTTAACAAAATAATTCGTCTCTTGTAGCTCATGATAGATATGTGCCTCGTCCACTTTAAAGCTTTTGATAATAGAAGTAGTATGGTTAAGAGGGAAGTCATATACACCGGCGAAAACTTCATACTTATACTTCGTAGTGTGTATTGGCGGATAGGGGAAGTCAAGCTCAATTTCTAGGTCACCCGAGGCTATAAGCTGTGATTCGATACGGAAAGCTACCGCATCAGACCCGAAGTCTCCCTGGGTAACAACTTTGACGCTCTCTCCGAAAATATCAAACGTAGATGTTATAACTCCGTTCCATAGGTTGAGTTCCTGAACCTCGTTCGTGATTTGAGAAGCTGCCAAAGTAGCTCCCTGGTACCTGAGGCCAATACGACCTAGGTTAATTCGATTGGGATTAGAAATGAGCCACTGCGAAACTTCTGGAAGATTAGAGTCGGGGATATCATAAGAGACATTTCTACCGTGCGTGATCATTGCTACGCCATGGTAATCACTAACTCTTTCCCTGTATATACATTAGAAACCTAAGATAGAAAAGGGGTTAGATGGGTAAGGTACTTCTCTGTCGGTAGAGAATCATTATGCCACGCCCAACTAGACAGTGTGTTAAAAGGTAGGATGGTCTTGGTACTATTATCAGCATTGCATCCCTTGAAATTAATAGGAGAATTCCGTTACCTGCATCCCCGTGTTGTCAACATTGAATGCGAAATTACCATTTCCCACTTGTAAAGGGGTAGTATTATTATCGACCAGCCTCTCTCTCTTAACATTGTACTTGCTAACAATATCCTGCCTTTATTTGAGGTAAGATTAGATCAAGTAAACTTAAAATGGTATGTCACTCTTCTGCTTAAGCCACACATACCTGTTGATCTTTCCAAAGGCCAGATCTGACAGCAATACGAGACCAAGAAGCAAAAAGACCATAGCTCTTCACGAAACAGAAGACAAGCTGATTATAACACAGCGACGTCAACTGATGCTAGGAACGATCTGAATTTATTCGATTGTACATTGTTTATTAAACGAAAGGCCGGGATAAATGCCCCCGAATTTCACCATTTCCTCAGAGGGAACTCTTATCTTCGGAAACTAATGAATCAAAGAGACCTTCCCCCACGAATAAACGGACCGGCTTTGTGGGGGAAATGGAGAAATTCTCTGGCCTCTCCACAATCTGTAAAAGCCAGGATTCTACCCCTGGTTCACCCCATGGGGGCGTATTTATATAGATGGAAGCCATACCTCGCTTAGCCACTTGCATATTTGATGGGTTAATTTGAAGAGCTTTGCAAATTAGTCACTTTCATTAAACGTGTATCCAATATAGTAGGACGACTGATAGAAATTTGAGGGACTAGTTAGGAATGATATCTTCAACATTCACCTAGTTAGGTACGGAGTAATAACTACTAACTTAATAAAAGGTAATATATGCTATTATCTATAACCTACCGGAGAGGTACTTAAAACGATCATTTGGAAATCACGAGGTTAAAAGGTCCCTTTTATCAAGCCTATCGCTAGGTAGGTAAATTATACTAGAGCGAGTTCTACGGGCAAGGTACTGGTACCAAACCTTTTAGTCTTAAAGTCTGATTTTGGACTCAGTAAAAATTAGTTCTTAGGCGGCTATATTCGAGATAATTGTAATTCTATCGACTAACCTTACAAAGCTGGTAGCCTATCCATACGCTTTCTCGGGGGCTAGCCAGAACTTGGTCTTCTATATAATCAATTAATATTGCTAATATGCTCAAAGGTACTAGAGCCTAATTTAGTGATATAAATAAAGCGGTTGTGCTATAGCGATTCTAATAGTTACTAATGAGCTGATGCTCGGACGGATTTCTCCTTTGAGACACTTGATGCCCTTCGCATGCCAGCGTTCGGGCAATCGCTCGACCTGGTCGACTCCCAGACCCAGATACTCAAAGCAGGGAAACAAATTGAAACAAAAGGACCATATGTACCTACCTACATACCACTGTTCAATACATAAACGAGTTTGACGAAATACAAGCGGGGCTCTGGCCAGCATTAACTCGATGGTGGATAGAGACCGAGAACTCGACCAGATCCTTCTCGACGCCTTTTCACGTTTCAAAGTAGTACATGATGATTCAAGTGATAGCGAGGAGCACGACACGTGTGCTATAGGGGCGGGCTTCGAGGTTGCTTTGGTAAGTTCTTGACAAGAACATATGCTCGTACTGAGATGGTCAGGTATATTTCGTGAGGGCTGGCTTGACTGAATACATACAAGGAATCGATTAGTAATGATAGATATACATATCATGATTGTATTGATTGTGATGAGCTTCAAGTTTTTACCCGTCCCTCTAGAGTTCAACAGTTTCCAGGTCACCAAGTTACTTCGATCCCCTCAACAATGTTTCGTGAAGCTCAAGGCTGTATGAAATTTCATAACGAACTGAATCAAACCCGCCGTTCTCAAAGGATTGTATTAATATCCCAGTAAATAGAGCGCAATGAAACACGCCGTACTATTATACAATGTACTAAGATCTTATGACATCCATACCAGAGTACTTTCATTCTCGACCCCAAGTAAAAATCGTCAAATTACCTAGAAACCTGGTAGCTGTTTGTGTGGTGGATTTATATATTTTGAACTTAGTATCTCAACAGTGAATCCTTCATTTCCTTGAGACGTTTAACTATCTCGGGTGTCTTACTCATCATGGTTATCAAATCTTCAATTGGAAAGCTATCCCAGAGCCGGTTGGTAGCTTTCACAATGTCGTCGTGCCTTGACATAGGTTTAGAATTTAAGTTGTTATTATCAGCATCGTCATGTCCACTAAATGGACCCCATGCATTCTCAACAGGATTAAGGCTTCGGCGATCGGAAGCCTTTTTCAAGGTGGTATAAATGCCACCGAGGATGCCTCCGGCTTGGACAACACCGCCGACAGTGGCAACTCCATAGCCACCCATCGCAGCACTCTGATTATCAAATGAACTTTAGCTATCTCTGAACTGGGGGGTTTCAGGATTTACAGACAGATCTTATGGTTGGAGGAATCTCAAGACACTAACCTGCAGTATAGCGAACAGACTTCCTGCAGCTACGTTCGCAGTCTGGGCACCAGCCGCTATCGAGCCTAACGAAAAATACAGGTTAGCTAAGTTGCTCTTCCAATTAAACTAAAAGGTGAGAAGAATTAATATAGAAATATACCTGCTGCAATACCGCTTGCTCCAAATCCGAAAGCACCTAAAACCGGGCCGGCGATAGCCATCGGTGCTGCGATCGCAATACCAGCGGTTGCGTAGGCAGCAGTTTTCTTTGGGTTCTGTCGGATCCAGCTCCGATATCCTTCCCAAGAATCGGCCATTGTGTTCAATATAAATATCCTCTATTTATTGTTCGTAACGTGATGCCGCTGTGGATATTCGTAATCTCGGATTGAGTGCAGTCTGAGTGTTTGTAGCGGGGAGGTTAATATAGTTGCGAAATAGAGATAGAGGTCCGTTCTTATATGCAACTCTGTGTTGGCTTGGAGACGGTTCTAGTAAAGGGAACCAGAAATGTTGGAACAAGGGGGAAAGTCGGGGTTTAATCACCAGGCTGTGATGGCCAGGTTGTTAGGCCTAAGAAAGGTCAGGCCATACAGCAATTACAGCCTGCAGTAAGCCGTGGTTGTGCATTTCGGCATATTGATATTACTGGCTCATTTCTTACACTGTGAGGATCGGATCGAAAAGAAAGTCCTCCATTTGTAACTGTTATGGGATTGAATTTCTGACATGTCAAACTTCAACGCTAGTCATGAGAGGAGAACTCTTTGGTTGATAGGCAGCTATGATCGAGTAAGTTCTAACCCATCAAACAGAACATTTACGATGTGTAGCTTTTTTTTTTAAAAAAAAAGATTAATGTGTCGCACTGAAACGTTTCTATCAAATTATTAAAATGCAAACGCAACTCAAGTGAAAGAATACCATACATAGCAATTTCAAGTTTCATAGCCCTCCTCCGTACGCACTGTTGACCCCATACCGAAGTGTCTAAGACCAGGGAAAATATGATTAATCATTTATGCATAAACGCATAATATTTATCCTCTCAGACTTGTGATAACTTCCTCTGCTCCCCTCTGTCCTGAGCGAACAGCACCATCCATGTATCCTTTCCATACCACGGCAGTCCCTGTGCCGACGAGGTGAATATTTCCGACGGGCGCCCGCAGTACATCCGAACCAAGTGATGTTAACACCCCGGGGCCCATTACAGGTGATGGAGCACCAAGAAAGTAACATACTTCTCAAATAATTTCCATATTTCGGACTGGTTACTGTCGTTCACCCACGTAGCTCCGGCATCATTTATACCAACTTGTTTAGAGCTGGATTTGATGCTTAATGTCTTGCCACTAACCCTGTCGGTAGCCTCTAAGACTAAGCACGTAAAACCAGCTGCCTAGATATTCACCAGTAACTTTAAACGTACAGTAAAAATCCACTAAACGTACAGCACATCCACTTTCACGTGAGATAGCCCGATATGCCACCACCTACCTAATTTGTATTGGGATTAGCATTGCTCCCTAACAAATTCGTAGTTTTACCTGATCGTATTGTAATATCTGTATTCAATTGAATATAAAATTTAAATTGAAGCTATTACCACCTTTTCGATGAGTTAGCAAATAACAGCCTTGGTAACGGCCCCAACACAGCCGCCTTAACAACAGTATATACAACAGTATACGATCCCCTCATCCCTAGCGCTAGCGCCAGCGAGGCCTAATATCGCATCCAGCCTCCACGGGTTATAGGGCTTACAGGGCTATTAATAGTGGTCTCCAGGGCCTTCCCAACAGCCTCAACAGCCCCAGCAGCCTGTAATTCAACGGCAACAGGCGCCTATTATCCCTTCTCAACGACCTGCAGGGCAGCAAAATCAGTGGCCAAGTCAATATAACCAATCAAATCAACAGCCTTAGCCTCCGTATTATTACCTTAATTGAGTATATAAACCTATAGCCTGTATATACGTATTAGATTTAATTATAAATATATTAATTTTTATTTATTTAAATTTTATATTCAATTAAATACAGATATTACAATACGATTAGGTAAAACTACGAATTTGTTAGGGAGCAATGTTAATCCCAATACAAATTAGGTAGGTGGTGGCATATCGGGCTATCTCACGTGAAAGTGGATGTGCTGTACGTTTAGTGGATTTTTACTATACGTTTAAAGTTACTGGATATTCACTGCTGCTTGGAGGCTACTGAGGCTAGCTCTAATAATTACTACATCTGCCGTAATATAATTCATCTTAGAAGGGCCGATTATATCAAAGGTCATCGTGATAACTAGGACTAGGGTCTGTGGACTTTTGAAAATAGTTAGTACTAGGCAGCCAATTCAAGTTTAAGGCTATGGTTTCAAATACATCCGAAATTGTTAAAGTATCCCCCCCAGCACTTTAATGTGTTTTAATAAGGACGAATAAATAGTCTCCCGTCACAGACACCATGCGGGATCCTCGGAGGCCGCCAGTGGGGCCGGACTCCGTTGAAGCAGAGAACACCACAAATCTCATTACTTGTTATTTGGAAAAATCATGCATTTTCTTCAGGAATTAATTATGGTTCAGTGCCACGAAGTAATTGCTGCCTAGTCCAAGTTCTTATATAATTCTTACACCCTGTGATAGATATCTCCTCTGCCAGTTGACCTTCTACTCGCATATCCCCAAGTACCTAAGGTTAGTCCTCATCTGGAATTATAACATAAATTCACCATTCTTAGTCTCTCTGACTTAGTATAATGTTAAAACTAGAGCTTCCACCTTGTACACCTAAGTTTAGTACTTTATATCTTGAGTTGGGTCCAATATTACAATTTCTTATTCATTATTACATGTATTCCCCTTTCCTAGTATTTCAATGCTGGTATTCTTGGCTTCTGCCGAGGATCGGCGACGGTGTACTAGAAGCCAACCTTCATACGATTTCTCATCTTTAGTTAACACTAGCAGCTGAGAGACGAGAAATATATCGTTACGTTATATTTAAAGGATCACACGTAGTTGAGGTTTAGGAGATGTTCTAGTAATGAACACAATGCATGATATGACACTAGGGCTCATATCATATATAGATCCACAGTTACGGTAGATATAGTGTAGTATTTAGATAAAGCTTGATAAATAAACACATTTATAGGTAGGAAAGTTTGTATATCGTTTGCATGTAGAGTTGTTCCTTTTTTTATGAAAAGAAAAGCTACCTATCGAGTTGGACTGCTAGTATCCTTGCAATGGTATAGCCAGGGATATCACCAAGCTCAACTATCCGAATAGATACAGTTCCATTTTAAGATTGACGCTGCTGTAATTATAATTTTATGTACATTTTATTTACCTACCTACATGTATATAAACATGAGTGAAAGTCGCATCACAAATTCAGACGGTTGGGCGCCGACATCCTCCTCAAACTTATGAAAGAGTTGTTCGGCTTTCCAAGTAGGCTCACCTGAGTTAAGTATCAGAATATACTGTAGGTGTGAGCGCTGTGTATCCATGTACACTTTCCTGTGTTTTTCGGCCAATTCCAGTTCCAATTCCATGCTACCGGGTTTGCAGTAGCCACTAGGCACGTAATTCAGCGAGAATGATACAGAATGCTAGGGCAGAGAAGGAAATCAAATCTGAAAATACAGATGAAAGGTAGGTAGCAGAGATAATCTAAATCTTGCGTTCTTTATACGTAGCACTCCTGCTTCTCTTTTATATTTACGCACCTGTAGAACATCAGAAGACAAGTTCTTTCATTTTGTTTTTCATCAGTGACTTTGTAAATTCCTGTTAGTTAAAAAGGTAATTGGGGTAACTATCGAATTAACAAACTAACTCTTATAAGACCTAATCACAACACAAGGGCGTACAATAAGGGGGTTGGATTGAGACAGGTAAATCTTCGAAGCTGGACACTTCCTATATTGCGTACTATGCGCCCGCGTCTATGAACGTATGTCTTACTAGCGGGTCTATCTAGAATATAAATTGCCTACTATCTTATACTCATAATATAAAATTAGAAAATTTAAAATAGCAAACATTAGTTGAACAATTGAATTGGATCTTGAGAACCCAGAAGAAGTTTCGCTGAAACGACGCAGGCCTGATTTGAACAGACGCTCCCGAAAAGAAGAATATTTCTCTGGAAAGTGTTAAAAAATTACTGTACAGTTGACACAAAGGGGAAGAAGACTAACAGTCTTGCGCGTTAGATAACTCTGCCACTGCGCTATCTGATGCTGGCAATGCTGGTGATAGCATCGTGAGTTACGTTGTGCTATAGGCATTTCTGGAATTTCCTCGTTGCACTATGTGACTTAGCGTAGAGAGTAGACTCGGCGGCCAAGTTTCACATTCGCTAGCATAAGAGAGCATAAGGAGGAGAAATACTGATAATAGTAGTCCATAAAGATGACAACGGAAGGCTATAGAGATTAGAGAACTGGCTATTATGAAAAGCCCATATATATAAAGGTGCTTAGGAGGTAAATATACCTATCTTGGTGTGTTTTTCTTTGCTCGGTGTCAGTCAGCAATGACACCAGTTTTGTTCATTATGGAGAGCTCCTATCATTGTAGGGTTTATCAAACTATAACGACTTTACAAGTATATATTACGCCGGCATAAAACTTCCATTATAGGAAATATTTTCACGTATTGATACTTTGCCAATTCATCTGAAAAAGAAAAGACTCGATAAGAAATAATCTGGGTTGATTTGAGCTATTAATGGCAATTTCAACTTCATTCATACTACCTAAAGGTACGTAAATAGCTTAGTGCCACTTTAATAGCGCATCGATAGCGTAATTAAAGGATGATGACCGACTAGATATAAGAAAAATTGATAGAGTTGAAAATAGAAGTATGATTAAAGTACCTGTGGATGGAAGTTGGTTGAATGTCCATCTTCCTCAGCCCCGCCTACTCAATATTTATTGATAAGATAAGAACTTCAATACGCTATGTAAGTGGCGGGGGCTTGGCGGACCCTGTTTTCTTTGTTTGTTGGCTGGTATTAACGTAGTATTAATGTACTATGATGAAAGATGCTCCGCAATTGACTTCAACATAGCTTCAAGATTAATATGAAATATGGATGTGGACATTCCTCATTCGCGAAGCTCACAGCTAGCGTCTGTAGTTTCTCAGAATTAGAAGATATGCTATAATTTATTGGTAAAATGTTGAATATTATTTGCTTGGCTGCGCCGAGAAGTAGGCGGGTTACCCCACCTTGACTTCCCGGACAGCTCCTGAGGATTGGAGGGTTGGAGGGGTAGATGGAAGCGTTGAAGCTTGCCGGCTTATTACGTAGATGCATCCTGAGAAAGAGCTGTACATACCTATACCTTAGGTACCTACCTAGATGGCGTCCATTGCTCCGCGAAGTACCCGGGACGGCAAATGCGCCACTAGTAGAAAGCCAAAGGAGCCAAAGAAGCCACCTAAAAAGATGGAAGCTTTGGCCAGAATGTTTCAGGGCATGATACGATTTTACTTCGAAATAACTCGGGTAGTTGCTCTCCATAATAAATCTCGACCGTCTGCGTCACCGTGGATCAAGTCTGGCCGAAAAAAGACCCCTCCATAGCCCTTATAGCCCCCCCCCCCTCTTCTTCTTTCTTCAACATTTTGTCGTCACTGTTTTAATTCCCTCAGACATCTTACCAAATTCACATCAGATACTAATACCTTCATCGACACTTTTATCTCTCGCCGTAGCATACCTCACTACCTATACCTTATTACCTTCCTTCTAACTCATCATTTATCACGTCGCCTTAGATTCACGATGGGTTTGATTGACAAACTAAATCTTAAGCCTGGTGTCATCTACGGCCAGGATGTCTACAAGGTAACTAAACTAATTTGGTACACCTACCTCATATGGCTAACAGATGCTTCCATTAGTTGTTCCAGTACGCCAAAGAGAACGAGTTCGCTCTCCCCGCCGTCAATGTGACCTCGTCCTCTACTGTCGTTGCTGTCCTTGAGGCCGCTAAGGAGTCGAAATCACCTGTTGTTATTCAGGTTTCCAATGGAGGTGCAGCTTTCTTTGCTGGCAAGTCCATCCCGAACACAAACCAAGAAGCCTCCGTTGCTGGTGCCATTGCCGCCGCCCACTTTGTCCGCGCAATTGCCCCTGTTTACGGTGTCCCCGTTGTCCTACACAGTGACCACTGTGCCAAGAAGCTACTGCCTTGGCTGGATGGCATGATTGATGCCGATGAGGCATGGTTTAAGGAGCACGGCACACCTCTATTCAGCAGCCACATGATCGATCTATCGGAAGAAGACGTCAAGTACAACATTGAGACAACAGCCAAATACTTAAAGCGATCTCAACCCTTGAACCTATGGTTGGAAATGGAAGTCGGCTTAACGGGTGGCGAGGAGGACGGTGTCAACAACGAAGATGTCGACAACAACTCTCTCTACACGCAGCCCGAGGATATCCTTGCCATCTATGAGGCACTTAGTCCCATCTCTAACTTATTCAGCATTGCTGCTGGCTTCGGCAATGTCCACGGTGTCTACCAGCCGGGCAACGTAAAGCTCCACCCCGAACTCCTCGGCAAGCACCAGGCCCATGTTGCCCAAAAGCTCGGCGACGGCCAGGCTAAGCCAGTCTTCTTCGTCTTCCACGGCGGCTCTGGCTCAAGCAAGGCAGAGTTCCTCGAGGCTATCTCCCACGGTGTTGTCAAGGTCAACCTCGACACCGATCTCCAGTGGGCCTACCTCGTCGGTCACCGAGACTACATCCTAAACAACATCGACTACCTAAGAACTCAGGTCGGCAACCCCGAGGGTCCCCACAAGCCGAACAAGAAGAAGTACGACCCCCGTGTGTGGGTAAGGGAAGGTGAGAAGACGATGAAGGCCCGTGTCATCGAGGCACTTGAGGATTTCCGCACAGCCGGCAAGCTATAAATAAATTAATTAAATAGGGGCGTTGTTAGACGAGATTACCACGAAGAGGGTTCTAAAATAGTCAAAATTCGATATAGCCTGTCCTGAACTTTTCCACCTCGATTTTAAGGATTGATTTGATCACTACAACCTATTTGCACAGTGAATTTGATAACGTTGGTTATTTCATAGACTGTATTTGTCTCCCGCGTGTGCTTGCCGTCGATAACGTGGGATACCTAATATTTCAGACGTGAATAACCGAGGCCCGGAATCGTCCACAGACGATAGCCAAGGATCGGGATCGGGTGAGAGATCCCGTCAAGCAAACACATCAGAATGGGAATATTAGGCGATTGTATCCGCTCGTAACAGACTAACCTAGGACATTAATTATAGGCTATACTCTACATTTGTGTCATGTGGCCGAATATCCAACACGACTCATTCAGGAGTATAGGATCTGCTTTGGAAGAGTGTTGGTACCGCATCACATTATCATATACACGATTCAATGCATAAATCCTTTAGCTACATGCATTACAATACCTAGTGCCCGTGTCAGCCATCCTAATGTTTAAGTACTGTCGAATGCGGGGTTTCCCCGTACTCCAAAATAGTGCATTCGCATTCACCGTCGCAGTATACGGACCGTATCTTCAAAAATCGCTAGCATTGTTACTAAGGTGTTTTCGTAGGAATGATGAAAAGAGACGTAGCACACCTATGTAGCACATAATCGGGGAATACAAGTACATTGTGAGTCGCTACCTATCAACTATTTTATTTGCTTATTGAATACTACCTACCTACATATGTTGGTTCCAATTGTTGACGCGGCTGCGAGCCGGGGTCAGGAAGCCAAGGGTGTTCTAGAGGTGAAGAATCCTTTTCACAGGTACCGATGTACCCTACCCATACCTAATGCGCTCCTTCCCAAGATTTCTATTTTGAAGCTCATGTCATTAGCGAATAGAGTTTAAATACGAATAGGTATGTTGGTTGGTTGGTTGGTTGGTTGGTTGGTTTCGGCGATTAGAGGTTGCATGCGCCTTAGCCGTGTCCGTCTGCCGTACAGTGTTTGATTTCTGGAAGGTCTTATGATCAACTAGTTCAACCTACAACTCAGCGCTCTGACCGTACATAATCCGGACTACACCCGTCTCTATCACTACTTTCGTAGAACCCGAGTCTGACAACCGATGATGCTTACAGGTATTATTCGAGGAGTGTCAGAAAGGTCAGATCTCCGCATTACACTTTTAGAATATACTACAAAGCCAATACTAAATAGCCGTTAAGAGTCCTATAAGAGGCGTGAAGAAGAACCAATGTAATTGAAAAGAGATGAGTTTGACTCTCGCGTTTTCAACACATTTTCGACACCGAGTTGCCTTTGCGCTATAAACCGCCAAGATGTCAATCATCGACCAGATCCCATTGCCTTGGGCATTGACCCTTGGATGCTTTGCTATTGTAGTCTATTACATCCGCTCATACTTAGCGACGAACAGTCACCTTCGAGATATTCCTGCGCCTTTCCCAGCTCAATTCACCAATCTATGGCTCCTCTACGCCTGTAGGCGGGGAAGGCGTTATCTCGTCGTGGATAAGGTCCATAAGAAATTAGGTCCCGTCGTTCGTATCCAGCCAAACCACGTGAGCATTGCCGATGACGAGGCTATCCAGGTCATCTACGGCCACGGAAACGGGTTCCTCAAGTCCGAATTCTACGACGCCTTTGTGTCGATCCGGCGCGGTCTATTCAATACTCGAGACCGCGCCGAGCATACTCGCAAGAGGAAGCTAGTCTCAAGCACATTCGCTCCGAAGGCCATATCTCAGTTTGAGCCGTACATTTATGAGAATCTCGAGATGTTTGTGAAGAGATGGGACGAGCTGATCGAAAGCTCACCAAAGGGGGATAAAACAGCCTATGTGGATTGCCTAAAATGGTTCAACTACGTTGCCTTCGACACCATTGGGGATCTAGCATTTGGCGCCCCCTTCGGTATGCTGAAAGCAGGAGCAGATATTGCCGAAGTTCGCACAGCTGTCGACTCGCCGCCCATCTATGCGCCGGCGGTTGAAATACTCAACCGCCGCGGTGAAGTGTCTGCTACTCTCGGCTGCTTCCCACAGCTAAAGCCATACGCCAAATGGCTCCCCGATTCGTTCTTTAGCAAAGGTCTCGCAGCTGTGGAGAACTTGGCCGGTATCGCTATTGCGCGCGTAAAAGATCGTCTGGAGAACCCACCGGATATCAACCGCAGAGATCTTCTTGCCTTGCTGCAAGAAGGGCGTGACGAGAAAGGCGAACCATTGGGCTTTGAGGAACTAACAGCAGAAGCACTAACGCAGCTGATTGCAGGGTCAGACACGACCTCCAATTCGTCCTGTGCTCTTCTTTATCATGTTGCACGGACTCCAGGTGTCTTAGAAAAGCTGCAGGCAGAACTCGATGCAGCAATCCCAAGTGACAACGTTACCGTGCCTTCGTACGACACGATCAGAAATTTACCATACCTCCAGATGGTCATCAACGAAACGTTGCGTATTCACTGCACATCTGGGATCGGTCTACCACGAGAGATCCCATCCGATTCTGAGGGAGTGCACATCCGCGGGTACTACTTCCCTCCTGGTACAGTGCTTAGCGTGCCAACATATACCATGCACCACTCGCGGGAGATATGGGGCGAGGATGCAGATGAGTTTCGCCCCGAGAGGTGGGAAGACACAACGACGCGCCAGAAGAACGCATTTATACCATTTAGCACAGGTCCTAGAGCCTGTGTTGGCCGAAACGTAGCCGAGATGGAGATGAAGATGATCGTGGCGACTTGGGCGCGGCGATATAAAGTGTTTCTGTGTCAGGACGAGATGGAGACTCGCGAGGGGTTCTTAAGGAAGCCACTAGCATTGGATATTGGACTAAAGCGAAGAGTTTAGGATAAGATAACATTGATCTAATTGGTAGTTTTATCAAACAAAGCAACGAAATTTCATACAAGGTTATAACTGAAATACTTCATATTGATTATCATTTTCCTATCATTTCAATATACCACTAAAAAATAAGCTGCGAGAAAGAAAAAAAAAAGGGCCACTCTACCCACCTTGTGTGTCCATACACCCCAAGAACAGCCTGACGATTAAAATCCTACATCATCACGTCTATACTATTTTAACAAATAGAGTAAAATAAGAAGCTATAAGAGTTCCAAATGAGATTAACTCTCCCAGGTGCAAGAGAAATATCAATACCTAGGTATGTTTATGCCAAGTGTGCTGTGGTTCAAGGTAAGGCTTGAGAAGCGTACCCCTATTGTTACTAGCAATCTGCTTATGATCCCTTTCAGACTGGTAATCGTGACATCGATATTGTATATTGTATAGGTACTTATGAAACATGCTTTATGATTCCTATAGTTACTTTATATCGTCTACTCCTTTCTATAGGCTATTGAGCCGATTTCGTAATGTAAGAGTACCTCGGAGGTAGGTATGTACCTACTTACAACGCATGATTACGTTTTCCCGAATAAAACAAGAACCATTATGACCTTTGCTCATAGTTCGGATTTTCCCTTCTTTATGTACATTTAAGATACCTCTATATTCCTTAGAGAAATTCAAGCTGGGAATTATGCTGAAGGATAAAAGCACCTCGAGCCTTCGGAGAAGGAATAGTAGACATAAATATATTACAGAAAACGCAATATGAGATAAATCTATTGATAGTACAACTAAGAGGCATAATTTATAACTCTCATTGAGAGATAACCTCGTATTTGTGGTTCAATTGGACAGCACCCTCAACCTGCTTTATCCACGGTGGTCGTCTCTCAACATAAGCCTCAAGAGCAGGGGGTTTATCCAGAATGCTTTGGTCATCCAACACACCGGCACGAATACCTATATTATCTTTGTTTATCTCTGCCCCGCCGCTTCGAAACAGAGCTGTGCCACATGTTGCGCAAAAATGAGTTATAATTTCCTATATCGAGTGGCAGGATTAAGTTATGAACTCCGGATATATCTTGTTTTATACTCACATTTCCGTGATCTGACACCTTCGTATACGTCTTTGGCTCGCCCTTAGTTACCGAGAAGCTCGTTTTCAACACCTGGAAAACCTGGCCGTTTGCCATTTTACGGCAGTCATGACAATAGCATATTGCCTTTGACTATCAGTATATATCGAATAGGTAATACCTTCAAGGCAGCTCACCTGATATACTGGATCACCTTCATAGGCGATCTTAATTTCTCCGCATAGACAGCTACCTGTTGGCATAGTGATAGAAGAGTAATTAGTATAGGTAAGAAGATAGATGAGGCCTGAGTAATAGGGAGTGTTAAGTCAGGTTTGGAAAGTGTAAATATCTAAGGTATTCCGTGCAAGCTTCTTATACACCCAGAGTGGATAATCACACTATCACCGTTAGATCAGCGTATACTAAATTCTGACAAAGCATTCGAAAGTAGGGACTCAACGAGGGATTTTATGGATCCGGCGGTGTGCAAGGAGCTGCATATCAACCCCCGAATCTTGCATCCGTGCCTTTAAGCTTATGAATTCAGGTATTCTACATAACGGTTGAGGTGGGTTAGATCACCAACATAATACCCGGTCCCAACCGTGCAGCTCAGGTTTCTTGTTGGAGCCATGACCGGAGTGTTCTAAGACATTCTACTAATTCTTCCGTATTATTCGCGAGAGCGAACGTGTATAAATCGGGGCGAACGATAACAAATTTTGTACCTAGGCCTAGCCGACGTAGATAGTTAGACGGGCTGTATCCCGGTTTGACAGAGATGCCTAAGTTGACGAGTCGGCGAGTAGGTGTAGGAAAATATACCTCAACACCATCAGTATCAAATGAGGTATCGGGAGAGAAAACCCGAAGAGATATTTCCGACAAGACTGATGGGTTTGGGTCAACTGCTCTGAGAACTTCTCGAGCCTCCATCACTGCATCTTCATACTGGCCTCTTGCTATTATCAGTAACGTCATCACGGTTTTAGTATTCCTTATCAACTCATCCGATAACATGGGAGACTGGTGACTTGATTCCACATAAATCTGGGCTAGGCGTTTCCCTCCATGAAATTTCTTCAGAATGAAGCCATCGTCAACGTACTGATATCCTTTGGTCTCAGACGCAGCTATAGGATCTGGCATGCTAAAGAAAGTAGAAATGCTTCTCAAGAGCCAGACTACCGTGCGTATCAGCCAGAAGTAAACATCATCACCTTTGTTGCATAACCTGCCATTTAGGCTCGTGATTTTCGTGGCGTCGTCAACACCATAGCGGCGTTCCCGTGCCCAACCCCCCAGAAGGTTATCGCGAAGCGATCTGTCGCTCTTAGGTAGGAGCTGGAGTAGCGAGATGCGCCAAGCAAGCTGATGGGCATCGCGAAACCCGCTTGCGATACCCTGACCCCCAAATGGCGGGAACACGTGGGCGGCGTCGCCAATCAAAATAATGCGGTCGTGATACCATTTATTGACAACCTTGTGCGTAAATAGATATGGGCGGCACCGGATAATGCTGATACAATCGCGCGGGTACGTGACATCGCCACAGGGGAACAGCATGTTTGAGCTATCCTTCGTACGTGTGATCATGGGCTTGATGTTCGCCCATAAGAGCTTCTCAGCATCCATGGAATCGTTCCAGTCATTCTGCTCGAGCTCGTGGCGCCACAACCGCTCCGTGTGAGGGCCAAACCTCCCCGCGGCAGTCGCTCTTCCTGGTGGGCTACAGAAATGCCAACCTTTCGGCCAGAAAAGGTCGTATACTGCTTCAGGGCTGAATCCAAGTTCCCAGAGGGGGAAGTCAGGATGTGTCTCTGGAGTTGGTAGCTTGAGTTTTAGGTTCGCCGCAATCCACGTTCCATCATAACGGTACGAACCCTCAACTTGCTTGATTCCGGCTGACTCCTCGAGGAATATTTTTCTCACAACGCCTTTCTTTCCGTCGGCTCCAACGACGAAGGAGCCTAAAATCTTACGACGAACTCCTTTCTCGTCTTCGTATTCAATAACAGGACGGTCGCCCTCCTGTCTCATATCTAACACCTCACACTGACATCGTAGATTACAAAACGGCGACTCGGCAACCTTTCGTCGCATTGCACCCTCTTTTATTATATTAGATCGTTCACCTCCACGTGAAAAGCAGTTTAGTAATCTTACCTAGTTTTGGTTGAGTATGAAGCACAGCGTTGGGAAGTACTTGCCAGAACCCGTCACTCCCGATATCCATCACATAGAAGGGGTCATTTGCAAATGAAGTCCGATGAAAGTTGATGATGGATAGCTCTTGAGGATATTATCAGATATGTAGTTTCAATGGGCTTGTGGCATGAGAACGTACCGTGTCCAATATCCTCCAGGATGTCGCCGAGGCCAAGATTCCACAAGATGCGAACAGCATCATTAGTGAGATAAACACCCCTTGGGTCTTGTGTAATCTCGGATTCCTTCTCTAAAATAACAGACTATGAGGATTGTCAGCAATGATTATTCTGTTATCCGATAGAAAATACTGAGACTTACATGAACATTGAATTTAGCTAATGAGAGTGCTAAAGCTAGACCAGATGGGCCAGCACCCACGATGACAACTTCTGTTTCTTCCATACTTGAGTGAAGGCATTATAGAAAATGAAAATGAAATCAAAGTAGGGATTGCACACCATTTATAACCGAAGTATATTTCGTTGTCGAGTTGGTGGATCCTGGGTGACACGTCGTATAGGCGCCAAATACAAATAGAATATGCGAGATTCGCTATTCCAGGGATCCCTCACTAAACATTCTCGTTAGGGCATCCTACTTTATGGCCTCGTCGTCACTCTTAAGTTGGTACGGCAGTAATTCAGTTCCTCCGACCCAAAGTTGGAGATCCTCCGCGGAGGAACTTCAGACTACACCGCTCAGATCGGTATATCCTTCCAATCAACAACTTAGCAATCAATCAATATCTTCATAAAGCTGAAGCGATTTAATGAATTGGATGCAAGTTTGAAATTTCAAGATATTTACTACAATTCACTTTTGTTTAATAAGTCCTGTAATGAATGGGAGGGCGGCTCAACAGAATGAGACTTCTCTTTCTAAGCTATCTCCCACGAAAAGCTACCATATTAACCTAGATACTTCAAGGAAAGGATTTTAAATGGAATATATTATACGCATATAACTACCCGGCCTATACATTTTCAGTTGAAGTACATTAGACTATGATATATCAACAAGTGTGATGAATACCTGATAGGTATAGACTAAACTATCGAAGCGTTTGAGGAGTTTCTGGTTATATATAGCATAGTGTTATTTATTACAAATCTTCACGTTATATTTGCTTGAATAAGTTAATGTTATTAAATGTTAGATTGGTAGAATGAAGAACCAACATTGAAAAGGGGGTGAATAGGGGGGAATTTCGTGGGACGTAATTAGCCACATTATCTCAGCCACAGAAAATGAGAAGCGGAATTGCGACAGTACAGAGGAGCTCGATATCCTCAACAGAAACATCAACTTATTCATAAGTTTAGGATAGCAGATGGTTCCCCGTAAACCCATGTATTTATCTTGACGACGGTTGATATCGATAAAAACATACGTTTAATATGCCCGTCAATAGTCGTGTCTGCGACCGATGCATCAAGTTTGTTGTTACTGTAATTGATTGTCACGATAAGAACAAGGGGTGCTAACATGATCTTAGGAAAAAAGTCAAGTGTGAAGCGGACAATTCATATCATAATTCCTGCTTATACGCTGACGCTATAAGTTCTAGGTGACCTACGACGTCCTCATTGCTCTCGTTGCTTAGAATCTAGCTATTCGTGTACGTATTCGACACGGAAGCGAAAGCCGGGTCCTCCACGAGGGTTTCGGCCGAGGACTCGCAATAGTTCAGCATCGAATCCGCCGGTCATCAGCCCACCAAATCATCAGGCAAATAGCGACGAATCAACATCTGTGACGTATTTCCAGCAGAGTGATCAACTTGAAACCCCCGTATTCAACAATGATGTTTCAGTACATTTCGCACCATGCATTGATCGTGTCGGTCCGAGCTTCTTACCGTATGTGGCTATGGCTGTACCTGCGTTAGGGTTGCCTAGCTTCCCAGGCTATTACTTGGACTCTTCGCAGGAAAAAGACATGTTGGTTTCAGCCCCTATACAGCTCACCAAGACCTTTTTTAACCCTAAGAAGTTTACTGCGGTTTTTCGACGACATACATCCCGCTATCCCACTGTTTCAGAAAAGCAGATTTCTTAAGTCGTACGATGAAGGTACAGCTTGTTATGATCTAGTCGTAATAATTAATGCAATCACGACCAAACTCCTAGGACCAGTTGAGTTTTGGAGTTCTGAGGATGTAGACGCGTGTATAAACTCACTACTCGGGTCGACAGCTTATGAAAGCGATTCATTAGGCTCTCAGACTAGTCTAGATCATCTTAGGCAAGAATGCCTCCTCGCCTATTACAACTTTCATCAGTTTCCCGGGCCATCAGCCGGGATGAGAATAAGCCGATTAACGCGCAAGGCTTATACCTTGGGGCTCAATCAAATAGAGAATCCCGACTTGTGTTCAGCCTTTAATCACGGGTTAGTAACAGAAGATGAGATTGAAGATTGGAGATACATATGGTGGTGTATCTACCGTCTCGATTCATATTCAAATATTGCTTTGGGTACCCCTTTTATGGTCGACGTGGAAAGTATCAACAGCGCTCTCGTCAGGAGGTCATTATCTGATGAGGTGGTTTCACACTCGCCCAAACTATTCTTAACTGACGACATAGACCAACTCTGGAGAACTTTGCAAGATGTTGTGTTAAATTATTGTGGGCGAGAGTTGAATATTCACATTCTTACCACCGCAATGTTGCGCTATGCTGGAAGCGTCTTAACGCTTAGGGCCACGAGAAAATGTGTCGACTCTAAAACTGCTGTTCTAGGAGATGCTCTTACTTCAGTTCTCCTCGTATTGCCCCCTGGATATCTTAATCCAAAGCGCAACGTACTAGCGGCCGAATCTGATATTCACCATTGCATCCGGGTTACCAACATATTGCATCTGCACATGACGCGCCTTGTCGCCTCCTTACCCTCGAACCTATATGCCAACGAGGCTCAATGGTTAGACTGCTGGCAACGAAGCCTTGAAACTTGCCAGGATATCGTCTCGGTTGTTGATGAATGGGATAATCAGTTCTGGTCTCGTGTTGATCCCGCACTATGTCTCATTATATTCAAGGCTCTCTGGGTCACGAACCTACACCGCAGATGTATTGCCGATGCAAGGTCGTCGTTGATATCCTGCCTGGCTCATTCCGAGAGTACTCTCATACTATTCTTAGAAAGATTCTCGAAAATATGGATGCTACCCAAAGTTTTGCTTCGTAAGTATGAGGTGCTTTTGAGTTTCTAGTATTTCTTACTAATATTAAACAGGGCTATTCAAACACTTAGCAAGCAATGATCTACTAACATATGCCGATGTAGACCGGTTAATGAATCGGTTCAAAATGCCCCTTCATCCAAAAACACGACTGCGGACGTGCTCGATAGAACCTAAAGAAACGGGGATATCTGGAGGAGTTAATACAACTACCGCCTTTACGAATCTATAACCTCTCATTTGACATATAAGACCCAGTGATTCGGGGGGTTCATAGGATCGCATGAAGTCTATCTAGATAATATCAAAACCAATCAGGTAATGTTTCTTGCGGCTATTGGAAATGACATCTATGTTAGTTATGATGCGTTTTTACTAGTTTGCTTCGCATGAAATTGTAACACGCCGCAAGTCTTAATGTTCGCGGTAGGGTTTCGCTTAAATCTACGTATCAAGTTCTGGCCTTTCCTACTTTATCTGGTTAACAGGTAGGTGAGAACTTTAGTCAGTAGAACTATTTAACTTATCCTACTTAACTTCAAGCTCCCTAGTCGTACCGAGTATTACATTTAGGTATCTTATATCGATGTAGGTACCTGTTACGTTGCTCCACTGCTACTAGCATCGGCTCTTACGATTTTGACATAGAATGGGATGATTGTAATAATATAATCAAGCGACAATATAATCGTATGACTCGCAGCTTCAGAAATTTACATTACTCATAACGAACACGCAGGCTATCTAGGTAGGTACCAATGACCAAAAAATAACTCTTTAAAATCAAAGCGTGGGTATCTCATAAGTAAATCGCTCTAGCATTTAAAAAAAAAAATCATCCTTGAAGTTCAGCAGGATGCTGTCTAGGGGCATTGCCTGGGTATGCGCCGGAAGTCAATACATCTTTTTGTCCTCCGTCTAGCTCAGCACTCCTTCCTACTGCCTCCATCTCACTTGGCTCTACTGGCTTATAATAGCCATGAAATTGCGCATCGGCGGCACCGTGGTAGGGTTGTGGTGTCGGGGGGAATGTTTGCGGGGATTGAGAATAAGGCTCCATGCTGTCGGCCGCTTGCGTTCTACTGTTCCTCGATCGTCTAAAGAACAATATTCCTAAAACGAGGGCAATGATACCCACACCTCCCAATCCCACTCCTACACCAACACCGATCTTACCGCTGTCTGTCAGGCCAGAAGACTGAGTCCCGAACGTGCTCTCGGGGGTCTGAGTTGTCACCGTGGAGCTCGTCGCTAATATTTCAGTATTGATTAGTCAAATGCAAAATAATCGAGGAAAAAATATAACTAACAGGTGGAAGTCGTAACAGGTGCGGAGGCGGATGTTGATATATGGGAGATAGTCGACGACAAAGTGGTAGTTTGTAGACCATCGATCAAAAAAGCCGCGCTCAAAAATCCACCTCCTTGTTGGTCTTCAGTTGTGCCAGACGCATTGACCACGCGAAATGCGTATATCTCGGAAGAATTCGTTGAGTCGGTTGACACTTTCCATTCGTACCATGTTTGCCCTACGTTGGCTATGCATTTGTTTAGTTAATCTCATAGGGCTGAACGGGAAATTGTTGGGCTAGGTATGCGACTTACATGCGAGTTGTACAGGTGAGTTGAAGCTCCAGCCAACGATCAACCAAAGATTCGAAGTTTCGTATGTTGTATCCCAACTAACGTTCATCGTTGCTCCCAATCTGTATGTTGATTGGGATCCTCTCGGCTCTGAGAACGCGCCATCAGTGTACTGGAGCGCCGGCTCGCCTGGTCCGGGGAGATCTTGTGCAAGAACGGCGGAGCTCAAGAAACTGAGCGATATGAACGCAGAGAGCGGCCCAAACCACATGGCCGTCTTTCGGAAATACCCAACGATTACTAGATGATATAAAAACAACGCAGCAATAGTAAGAAAAGTGAGATGCCCCAGAAAAGCGTGAGAGAGTTATGGTCTCTAGTATAACCTAGTGGTCAAAGCCAGGAACTGCACCACTGGGCTTACTATTTGGCTTTTGGTATTCATACTTCCAAGGATTGTAAATTAGTATGTTTAGCTTATTTCATGCTGGCCTGTAATAAGCAGCCCTATGGAGTCCAAGGAACTCAGCCGCAAGTTCACTAAAGATATTCGAGTGAATAACGTACATAAATGTACATGTCGCGACCACAAGAATTTCGCCGGTATCATGATCCTGGGGAGGAGTGCATTGGTGCATTAGACCCTAGTCCTACTTGTATAATACATACCTAGAATTAGGTACATAATAATACACATAACAATACACCGTAACTATGTCTTTATAAGCGCTCTGCTATGATGTATTACTCCCTTGCATTAGTTCCAAGGCGAAGCACGGGCTAAGCCAACTAATCCTCAGATAGCGTTGGTGGCTAATACCGCCAAGGCCAAGTCGTTATGGTACAGGTTGCCCATGGATCCGTACCAATCCCACTTAATAGACATGGATGTTCTACGCTGGGCAGGATTGGTCTTTCGATTATTTGCTTAATGATCTACAGAGTACATACTTTTCTTTAGAGATACATACATACATCATACATACACTACGTACGCTGCTTTGTTTTAGGGAGACTTCCTCTTATTTTAGAACCGTCGAAAATTCTGAACGTGGTTTGCTGGCGTGTCCTTGGGTTGAATGGAGCTAGCTCTATTACTTCTAACTCAGTCCGTTTGGTATTATTTCTCTTTCAACTATACAACATCTTAGTTTGTATGATGTTTTCTATTTTCCCGTCATCCTTCACACGCTCGGGATATCGAGTGCTTGCGGCGATTTTGGTTTTTCTAATACTCCAGCAGTATCTTTCTTTTCGCAGGCCGGTTTCTGTAAGCCAGAAATATCCTAACCAACAAGAAGACGTTGCGTCAACATGCGACTCGCTTGAAGCACTCGATGATCTTTTCGTAATTCTCAGGACAGGGGCTTCTGAGGCCCCTAAAAAACTTCCCGTTCATTTTTCGACTACCCTACGCTGCGTTCCTCACTACGCCATCTATTCCGATTACGAGGAGGATATTGAAGGACATCATGTCTACAATGCTTTAGATGAGATCAACCCGGATATTGTATCTACGCATGCCGATTTCGAATATTACCGCCGTCTACAAGAGAAGGGCAGAGAAGCTTTTTCATCCGAAGAATTAGAGCAATGGAGCTCCGCTAAAAATACAAATGGTGGACGGGATACTCCTGGTTGGAGGTTGGATAAGTGGAAGTTCCTCCCGCTAGCGGAAAAGGCCCTTCGCGAGCGACCCGATGCGAAGTGGTATATCTTCATCGAGTCCGATACTTATATGCTCTGGCAAACCCTACTAGAATGGCTTGCCCATTTTGATCCTTCTAAGCCACACTACCTGGGCATGCAGATGCAAATTGGCGACGTCGTCTTCGCCTATGGTGGTGGGGGTTTCGCAATTTCTAACCCGGCGTTGAATATGGTTGTGGCACGTCACAGAGAAAACCTCAAGTTCTACGACGACCTGACTGGCGCTCACTGGGCTGGCGACTGTATCTTAGGCAAAGCCCTAGCCGATTCAGGTGTAAATTTGCTCTGGTCCTTCCCGAATCTAGCTGGTGACCAGCCCGCTGATATGAATTTCAACTCATCGTTTGGTGGATCGAATAAGACACCCTGGTGTTACTACGCTGCAAGCTATCACCATCTTCCACCTGCGGAATATCAAAAATTAGCCAAGTTCGAACAAACTTGGAATCGGGAAGTAAGCTTAAACTTAGTTGGTAATTAGATCGGCTCGTGCTAACATTAGAGTTCCCGGTAGAACATGTCTCGCCTACGTCACGGAGACGTATTTAAATATTATGTTTTGCCTCACCTATCGCCAAACCTTAGTGATTGGGATAATCTATCAGATGTTGACCAGGGTTCGGTTGCTTCTTTCGACGAATGTCGCAACACCTGTGAGAAGCAATCTGATTGCGTACAGTTCTCGTTTACAGACCAGTCCTGTAAAACGTCAACGGCCCTTATTCTGGGACATCAGATCTCTAAAGACACTACCCCGCGAGTGATGTCAGGGTGGGTAATGGAAAGAGTTAAGGACTACATTGAACGGATGGATACATATTGTGACCATCAAAGTTGGATATTACCCTGAAGACGATTCAGGATAACGCGTCGTTAGTATACTAACTTTCCTCGCGACATAGAGCATCGGAATCTCGTATATAACCACGTTGGTCGATTAGGCCACCTTGCGAGATTCCAGCTAACAGATTAGAGTGTGCAATCCTTATGAGGGTTCGTCACGTCGATTATCCATAGCTCTATAAGCGCCTGTCACTCGGAATGTGTAAGGCAAGCAGTTACTATATGAGCCCTTAGACTAGTGGTTCATTTAGAGGTATATTTGCTGTAAATAAGACGGCATATATGGTTTCCAGCGGTGCATAGTAGATGGATATTTATATTTATATAGCAAAGTAGTCATATATGAATCCAACCTGAAAGATCTGATAAATAGAGGTAGTAATTTTGGAATGCATATGAAAATGAGGTGCATTTGACTGCAATACTCATAACAAGACGATCTCATACCTAATAAGATGGGGATTGAAGTTCGTAAAAGCCCAAGGAACTTTACATGACATATTTCGTGGGATTTGATTTGATTCTGATAGTTCCAGCGTCCAAATTTGGTTCGTAAACCCAGACAAGACGATAACATGAGCATCTCAGTCAGGTTCCATGACTATTTTTAGTGGTATAAAGAGATCTCGGACTAACAGTCTTTTAAATTAATGACTCAGGCCGACCAGGTGGCAGTCTAATATAAACTTCTCCGTATAGGTATGGGGTCGGACCTTTAGTCTGGCACGTCGATCATCCCGCCAAAAGTAAGCGTCAAGATAGATACATGTGTAGCGTCTCCTTATTTCTACATAGCTCCTCAAGAGGTGATCTTTGACACAAGACTAGCGACCGATGCCGTCCAGCTCCCTTCCGACGTGGACACCGACATTTTCAAAGACGCCTCTGGAGCTCCAATGTAGGTGTAGCGTAAAGAGTCTAAAGCCGCCCCGGATACATGTACAATCTTCTCTTCACCCGGGACGAGATCGAACCCATTATCGCTTAGTTTTACGTCCCGGGTCTCTTCGAAAACAAATCCCTTTACTGGGCGAGCAGAGAGTATGCCGACTTTGTTGGTAGATAAGGCTTTGAATTTTATGTTTCGATCGGAGAAGTCCAAGTACTTCAGTGGCTGTGGCCACGCGGTATCGGTCGCAATCAGTTGGCCATCTTCTTTGACGATAGCGTGGATTATATAGGGATCGTATTTCGCTGGGTTGAATGGCTGCGTAGTATTAGCTAACCGAGATTCTAGCATAGGGGTAGCATGATCTTGAAAGATCTCTGTTGTGCTGTTTGGCTGCGCCGATACGGTATCAAGTTTTACAGGGGACTGAATATCCTGTCCTGTCCGAACCGAGATGAATCGTAGGGTTATTTCGATCTGGGCTGTTTCTTGTCGATTGCTTACTACCCAGAGATCGAATTTAGAGTCTCGAGAGGGCAAAGTGGGATCGGCGTGGCCTGTTGTCCATTCGTGATACGTTCGAGACACACCCACAGCCAGTGGCTTCAAGGCGTTCGCAATTGCGTAGAAAGCTGGCTTCTTGACGAGATAGTAGTCAACTACAGCCCAGCTCATTGTCGGCCAGCAGTCGTTCAATTGCCATACCAACACACCCCCACACTTACGCGCTCCGGGTTTGCCCCATTCTCGACGCCATGTCTTGTAGGCGAAGTACATGGTTTCCGCTTGAACAATTTGCGTGAGGTGGGTATATGACGGAAGGTCATATTTCACCAAGAAATTCTCTGCAACGTATGTTATCATACGGCGCTCATGGTCAATAGCTTTATTGCGAAAGTCCATCATCATGGATCCTGGGTGCTGTTGTTGTGTGTCTTTAATCATGTCACGAATTGTTTCGAGATGCGGGTAAGCCTCCATCCCGAACTCGCTGATAAATCGGCCAGAAAGTAGATGAGTCTCCTGATATCTATTCATCGCACCATGCCATACTTCATATTGTTAGTGCGGGGGAGAATGATACTGGTCGAATATCCATGACTTACTATTCCATTGATGAATGTCTCCTACTGTCTTATCGGTAGTGTGCTTTCCATCTCCCCAGGGGCTACTTGGGTGATAGATCATGAATGGGTCCTCTTCCTTAACGATCTTTGGCAGTAGGTACTCGTATGTGTACCTGGCCGGGAAACTAGACTTCAACCATGATTGAGGATCTTTATCCCCTTCATAATCGTAGTGAAGATGGTAGCGCTCCTGGACCTGGTAGTCCTCATTATTTCCGGCCCATATCACTAAAGAGGGATGAGACCTCAGCCGGCGAAGATTTTGTCGTGCTTCTTGCTCAATAGATTCCAAGTAGGAGGGATATGTTGGATAACTGGCACATGCGAATTGGAAGTCGTGCCATACAAGGACTCCGAGCTCGTCGCAAGCGTCAAAAAGGGTATCATCCTCATAAATTCCACCTATAATCGCTAGTCAGTGGCTTTATGCTAGATGAAATATTCTAATATTTTATCTTACCGCCCCAGATTCTAAGCATATGCTGGTTCCCCTCCACCATGAGCTTCATCCAGTCGCGGTATCGTTGTGCCGGGATTTGAGAGAGAAAACTGTCTGCGGGGATCCAACACGATCCACCACCGAACACGTCGATTCCGTTAATGCGGAAGTAAAAGGACTTGCCAAACTCGTCCTTTTCCTGGACCAATTCGCTTCGCCGGAAACCAATAAGTTTGGTTTTTTCGTTGCCCGCAATGGTTGCCTTCAGCTCGTAACGGACTTGCTGACCGTAACCAAATGGATACCACAACTCTGGGTTGTCGATCTGGAACTCTGTTTCAGCAAGCCTATCGGAGTCAATGGTGCATTCTTTTTCCCAAACAGTCGTCCCTCCGAAAGATACTGAAAATACGATTGACTTTTGACTTGCACCAGCAACTTTGGCAAGGATGCGACCTGAACATCTTTTCAGGTCTTCACTAACTTCGTAATGGGTCCAAACGTCATCAATTCTTGAGACGTATTGTTCTAGGTAAATTGGCCGCCAGGGCCCAGCCGTCATTAGTATCGGTCCCCAATCCCAGCCCCAATTATATTGAGCCTTTCTCACAGGAACACGACCGACTTCTGTTTGCCGTACGTAGAACGTGTGCTCATGGCTGTGCTCTTCTACCAGCTGCCGGCCCCGTAACAAAGCCGAGTCAAATTTGATTTCGAGAATATTGTCATCCTTAAGGAGGTTGGAAATCTCTACTCGATGAGACAAGAACATATTATCTGACTTCAAGATCTCACTTCCATTCAACAGTACTGTTGCAAAGGTATCAAGACCCTCGAAGACAACATCCGTGATGAGCGATCCATCAACTACAGGACGCGGGGGCCTCTGAAATTGGACCTTGTATGTCCAGTCCTTCTCAGCAATCCATTGTACAGCTAGTTCGTTGAGATCGTTGAATGGGTCTGGGATCCTACCAATGAATAAGCATTTTCTCTCATACTAAGAGTAATGATACTGTAAAGGGAAGAGGATTGTCCTTACTTGTTGTTGGCTAGTAAGTCTATATGAACCTGACTTGGAACTTTTTGCACTGGGAGCCAGTCATCTGAGGAACTGTTGCTTTGCTGAAAAGTCCACCCCTGATCTAGAATGTGCTTGGTGGGAGTCATGGTGGGTGGAAGTAGAATCAAATTGACTAGATGACACCTAGAATGTCAAACCCTTTTTTCAAATTGAAATTGATCATTTCAGACCTATAGAAGATCCTCCTTTTAAACGAGGTTGTACGGATACCCGATGAGTTCAGAGTACAAGTGTTCAGAATACAAACGAGGTCCATAAGGGTTGTTATTTATGACATCCCTGTCATGTTGCAAGACGGCATTAGGACCCTCCTCAGAGGACAATTCAAATATCCGTATTAGGATACAGAGACCGAGACATATCAAGGCTTAATTTGATAGCTCGTAACTACCAACCACGTAGAGTAATAGATATGTGCCTATAAAAGGTAACTACCTCCTATGGTATGTGGAAGGTTGATATGTAGTGGGAATGCTGTTTCTGGTATACGGAAATTCAATCATTCGTGCGGGGCGACCGGGGAGATTATCTGTTTGTAGCGATACCTCTGTCGTTGCATAATTAATCTTCATCTAAGAAGATCTATTAAATTAAAAGCTTGTGTTATGCAGGGCTTTCACTCCACATCGTTGTCCAGTTCCTCCGGTGAATCTCACCTGATCACACCAAGCCTCCTTCGATGAAGCTCTCTTCGATAAACGAGTGGTCACAAATAAGTGACCATGTCCCATTGCGTTGATGTTCCACAATTTCAGTAGCCATCAGAAAACGAGCCCATCACCACCGACACCAACTCGCCTTAATAAGTCGTGCTCAGAATGCACGAGGTACGTGATACCAAGGGCTGCCCTTTTGACTCGGTTACTAAGACTTGACTGGCTACCTATACTAGGCGGAAGGTTAAGTGTGATGGTGGCCACCCATGTAGGCAAGTAGCCGTATCGCATGTCTCACGGATTGTATATTGATACGTATCATAGCTCTTGTACATATTACAAGGTCTCACACCTATGTAACTATCGGCAGCGGAATAAAAGGAATGCTGTCAGTAGAAGGTAATCATTCCAACACCTACCTTTACTCTAAACAGAGTGTACCTCGTTTTTAAATCCTCCGAATTATATGTATAACTTACACGACTGGACTTAGTACCCTTGAGGAGGTGTCAGAGCGATTAAGGTCACGAACAGAGATTCTTGAACGACTGTTTCCTGACGCGTCCGTAGATGAACTCATTGGTAAGAGTCGTGATGAGTTGCTAGAAATTATTCGCCTAAATTTAGTATCCAAAGGAGCATTGGTGGACTTAGTTAGCCGGCCTGCTGAATATGCCGAAGCGGCTGATGATTCCGCCCAAGTCTCTGAAAACGGCGAGCCTGCGGCCGATCGGCAATGGGATGAGTCAAGTCACCAGCCGCCTGTGCTGCAGGCCGCCGATGATATTAACGCTATCAATCTCGCAACCGATAAACATCGTCGCTCTTATTTAGGAGTGACTTCAATCAGCGCCATTCTCCGAGCAGTTTTCCGGTTTTGTCCCTCGGCAAAGCATCGTGTTGCTGAGCAAGCCAAGAGATGGTCCGAGAATCCTATTCAGCCCCAACTTCAACCTGTACCATTTATGAGCGGGGACTTGAGTACCCATCTCCTCAAAGAGCAACGATGTATCGATTTCTATTTCGAGCATATCCACCCAATCGTTCCTATGCTAGATGAAGAAGATTTCCGGAATTCTTACTCCTTGAGACAGCGCAGAGATCCTGGCTGGCTCGGTCTGCTGAACATGGTGATAACTCTTGGCTCTATAGCCTCTGGAAGCGATACCCTTCATGAGCAATACTACGAACAGGCTCGCAACTTTTTAGATCTCGATAGCTTCGGCACCGGCAATCTAGAAAGTTTGCAGGCTCTCTGTTTGCTTGGGGGACTCTACTTGCATTATCGAAATGCCCCGAATATGGCCTATGCTGTCCTTGGTGCTGCACACCGCGTCGCCATCGCTCTAGGTTTACATAGAGAGTCCAGACATCGAAATACCACCACGATAAAAGTTCAAGAGAATACGAAGCTAAGCCGGGCCGAAACTAGACGTAGGACGTGGTGGAGTTTATTCTGCCTTGATACTTGGGCAAGTATGACACTGGGCCGTCCAACCTGTGGTAGATGGGAGGGTACGACGATGGACACTTTATTTCCGAGTCTTTTAACTGAAAATGATCATATGGCAATGTCATTATCTGCTAGTCTCCAGTTCTGCCTATCATGCAACCGCATACAGAATCGCTTTGCACGGTTCAGTCGTCTTACGATCACCGAGGCAATCTCTTATGATGAAGAGTTGCAAACGTGGTACGCCTCCATACCTCTAGTCCTTCGATCACCGACAAACTCGCCATCGCGTCTCACAATTGCACGCGAATTCAGTATGTAGCATTCAGAGTTTTCTTCCCCCCTTTTTGTCCCACATCAGGAGACAAAGCTCCGTGATCGAGTTGGTAGAGATTCGTTACGAAGATCGTTAAAAGAAACATGCACTGACTTCTATTCTGATAGTGCGGAACCGCTACCTTAATATACGTTTAATCCTGATGCGATCTCTAATATTGTATCTTGCGCATAGCCGCATTCAAAAGGCTCAGCTTAGCACCGAAGAACGTCAGATTATTGATACTTGCCGAACCGTTGCGGGTGAAGCTATTGATTCGATAGCACTTTACTGGACACCGAACAGAATTCACGTCTGGAACTCAGCTTGGTACCTTTTTCAAGCCTGTATGATTCCTCTACTTTTCATCGTGATTGAGCAATCGCGCCCCGATCCGAATGCCGAGTCATTGGCCTCGGCTCGCGCAAGTTTGGTCAAAGCTCTCGAAACTTTCTCGGAAATGAAGCCGTGGATGCGAGCTTCTGATAGAGGACCAGACATAGTCGCAGCGATATATGAAGCAATTACCGGCGAGGCAGAAGTTGCTGGCCGAACCCCATCTCATGATGGAGATTCGAATTTCTTCGGCTGGTATGATGAACAGCTTACTGCCGAGTTGGACTGGGGTTCGTTTCTGATGGACGATGATCTCCAAGGAGCTTTCTTCGCAGCTCAATGAAGCGATATCTAAAAGCGAACAAATATGTTATACTATACTAAATTAGGCGATTCATCGACCTACTAGATAGGTATCCAAAGACAATTTAAGGGACTTCAATATTTTATTAAATTCATGCCTTATTTGATGGCATGCGCATTCATTAACCCATTTACTAGTCCTAGTAACATCTTCACAATTTAGACTGGAGTTTCCTTTCAATATCCTCGAGACCTGAAGGCCCATCGAACAACCTTGCTGTTAAGGCACTCGTATTAATCTATTATATGGTTAGTAAAATAGTTGGAAGGGAGAGATGCGATATGACTTACGTGGCGCAGACTAAGTTCTGATACATTCTTCACACCAAGTAGCCTCATCGCCGTTTCGGTCTCGTCGGCCAAAACTATATCATATGTCAGCCATAGATATCATCCACGCACTCCCTAGCTTAGGTACTTACTCTTGAGCACTCTCACAACGCCTTCTTCTCCACCAACTGAGAGTCCGTACAGAGCCGCTCGGCCGATCCCAACACCCTTCGCTCCTAACGCCAGAGCCTTCACAACATCTGTACCTCTCTTGACACCCCCGTCAACGAGTACATCGATACAGTTAAAAACATGTGGGCAAAACTTTCGAATTTCCAACAGGACTTGGATCGGCGGAGGTGCAGTATCAAGTGCCCTGCCTCCATGATTCGAAATGATGATAGCTTTAACAGCAGGGAACAGCGTTGCGGCGTATGCATCCTCATGTGTCTGAACTCCTTTGAGGACTATCGGCAAGCTCGTATGTCTGCCTAGCCATTCCAACGTCTTTCTCCATGTTAACGCCGACTCTGTCCCCCAAGCCTGCGGCGGTGCCCCGCCAGCTACCTCCGCCATTTTGAAGCGCTCATCTGCTTCGCGTTTTCCGGGGAACGGTGCGTCCAGCGTTAGGACGATGAACTTGATCTGCGGGATTTTGCGGATTTGGGCTAGAGTCCTCTCGGTTGCTGCGAGGTCCTTGAGCACATATAGTTGCCACGCGAAGACTGCGTCAGGCCCGGCACTCACGATTGCCGGCGGTGACATCGAGGCATTCTTACTGATGATCTGAAGCGCGTTGAATTTTGAGCATGCGCGGGCTATTCCAGCTTCGCCACTCGGATGGGCCAGACGAGCCATGGCAGCTGGAGAGACATAGATTGGTAGGCCTACCCCATTGCCTAATATCGATGTCTCCAGCGAGCACTCTGTGCAGTCTACAAAGACCCGCGGTCGCAGGAGGATAGACCGGTATATCTTACCATTCGCCTCTAAGGTGAGTTGGTCGTCAGTAGCAGAGACATAATATGATATTGCTTTGGGTGATAGACGTTTCATCGCGTGCGATTCAATTTCAGATACACTCAACATCGACGCAAGAGGCGGTAACGTAGTTGATGAAGTGTCCTTCAATCCTAGGTGCGAATCATGCTTGGATTTCTGTGCCATCTTGTCCTCGGGAGCGTCGCCTGATTCAATTGTTCCTATTACTTGGTCTGGCGTCAGATACTCATCTAGAATCTCAACTGGGTGGACCGAGTCGAAGGCCGCCGAAGCGTCTTGCCCTGCATTCTTTAGCAGAATACTTCTCCCTCCAGGATGTTTTGGGACGAATGAAGTGATCTACTCAGGTCGAGTTAGCTCAACGCTCATTGAAAATTACACTCTATACTTTGATAACCTACATCGTATACCTTCCCATGTAAAACCGTCCAGCAACTCTCTTGAGTTTTATGCTCACTCACTACGGAATATTAGCAAGCCTCTAAATAAACCCTCCGGTATCGATCATCAAATACCTTCTGCCAATTTCCATCTTCGACCCATAGTCGCCTAGCTTTGCAAGCTCAAGAGAGAGGTTCGCTCAATTAGTAATTCCCCGACACGAAAATATTGCAAAATCAGAACCGCCGTAATTTGATAGATACTCGTACCTCAGCAGTGCCAACATAAGATCGTTCAACCGATTGACTCCTAATTTACACTACTATAATTTGACGCTCGTCCACAAACACTCATATTGAAATTCCTTCGCTGGTGATATTTGCTCCTAGGAATAGCTCTTAGGGGTTAATGCCACGAGTCTCGAATTATTCAAGACCCGCAATACCTCAAGCTGCAGCCAACTCTACTGACGATAATGACCTTACCGCTTGGTGGCAGTCGGTGGTTTGTTCAACCGTATTCTGTTTCAGGAAGGGGGATTTATATAAGACCGCATTGTAAATTAGAACGCTACCCCCACCAAAGAACCCTCTACCATAGGGCCTCCACGGCCTATGTAGATGCCTGGGGAATTAAATTCCCGAAGGCCAATCAAATCTAATTTGGAGTCCTAACATGACCCCAGATCGAATGGTTTCCTTTAGCTCCCCACTTCCTAAGGGCATCGCGTGGGAAATTTACAGGCTCCATGGGGAACCTGTGTTCCTGCGGCTTACCAGTGGAGTGGAGAGCCGGGGTTGATAAGCTTTCTTCGGGTTCTTCGCGTCGTATGAAGTACTCGTATAAGACGTGCTGATTCGTTTAAGTCTCAACTCTTAATGGCTCTCGTCTTGGCCAAGGGAACAAACCTTGCTGTTCGTCACCTTCTTATTCATGACGGACAAAGTTAGAGATACGTGAGCTTCTAAAGCGGCGAAGATTCGTTTGGACCATGATTCAATGGATAAAAAAGGGCAAGATAATATTAATCTCAACGATGTCGACGGGATCGAGCCTAGTCCGGAAACATATGCAGCCAGCATGGCGACAAACAAGCCGAATCCTCGAGGTCCTGGCTATATTCAGCTTTACCTTCTAGCTGGAATGGTTTTTCTTTGCTCTACTATGAATGGTTAGTATGTCTCGCATATCTCACCTAACTTCTGGGGCGGCCGGCTTCCTGAACACGTTCGTCGGTCCCATCGCCCTCAGATCGATTGGCTATTGGTTTTACGTGTTCTTCGTATTCTGGGATGCCTTCGAGATAGCGTTTATGTATTTCTTCTTCGTAGAGACTAAGGGGATGACTCTCGAGGAATTGGACGCGATTTTCGAAGCGAAGAACCCGCGGAAAGCTAGTGTTGAAGCAAAGAACATGCAGAGGAGAATCATTAAGGAAGAACGGGCGAATGACATGACAAGTGTGTAGGCAGCATACAGTAGTTTTAGAAAAAGAAACTCGCATTGCATTAACGAAGCTATTGTAGCCATAAAGTGCGGGATCCTTTGATCTAAGCCATATTGTATTAGGTTAAGTCATTACTGAATACGACTATCATACGTATACTCTGACCTACTTCTTTTGGTCATAGAATTCCTGCACCCACTCTGCCATGTTGGCAACCTGCTCATCGGCAATAGCTTTAGCACCGGGGTTGACGGCCCAGTTCTGTCCGTACAAGTCAGAGCAATGTGTACCCTGCTCCAAAACCCGAATGGGAAACTCAGGAGTGCTTTCCTTGGGACCGCCAGGGCGGAACTTGGAACTGAGCGTTGAATCACGCCATGGATCCCATTGACCGTTGGTCATCATTAAGCGGGTCACGTTGCTCTCGAACCAACCGCCAGTGTATTGATTCACATCCTTAGCAGACTTGCCCTTGGCAATACCGTACTCTAATTCAGGGAACCAAAGCGGGCATTGCGAGCGCCAGTAAGCTTTGTTAACGAGGCGTGAGACGATGCTAGGACGACCGACAGGGGCACCATCTTGCCAATATTCGAAAGGTTCGTTGCATAGCATCCAGTTCCATTGACGGTTCCCAGAGTTGCCTGGTGAAAGGTCGTGATAGATGGGGTTGGAAGCATTCAACGACTGGAAACAGTCCGTATTGTTTTCGCCTTGGAAATACCCGTAGCTTTCGCAGGTTCCGGGTAACGCGACTTCTGTGAACCATTTTGCGTAACCGTCTAGGGCCTTAGCCAAGCCAACCCCCTTAGGACCAGGCACAGAATTAGTAGAATTGGGCCAAACATTCTCGACATAATCGCAGAATCGGTAGTAAGGGGTATATCCCAAAGTCGTCGTCGAGTAAAACTGTCCTGACTGCCACGTCCACGGGCCATTCTCAAGAGCAGCGGCAAAATCAGCATCCTTCAGGTTGCCCAGCTTGAATTTGTTCTTTAGCTTAGCCTTCTCCTTAGGGCCACCGCTCAGGAGAACAGAATCGACGTAATCGATGACAGTAGTCAAATCAGAGCTGCAGTTGCTAGGCGTCGCCTCTTGAACAGGGACGAAATATTGCCAGAAATCGCCTATGGCTTCCACCACCCCACTAGTACCGTAATACGCCCAGAACGTACCAGGGTCTTTAACAGCAGTCCATCCGGCCAATGCACCGGGGTAAGATCCACCCGTGAAGATCCAAGGCGCATCCTTTGCACTGCTTTTCTTAGTCTCGTCAAAAGGTGTGTCGAAGTTATTGGCGAAATAGGTATTATCCTTGATAGAGTTCTCAAGGGTAAGATATTGGAGATTCTTGGTGGTCAAACTCTCGAAGGGAGACGATTCGCCCCAGTATCTGTGCTCAAGAATGACAACTGCACCGCCAAGCTTCTCTGCTAGAAGTCCCGTAAGGCGTTTGCTCGTAGTGTAGGACACATTGAAGTTATCAGCTGCTTGTTCGCCGGGATTGACAAAAATAATCGGCGACCCAGGTCCTTTCCAGTACTGCGTTCCATACCAATATCTCTGCTCGAAAGTGCCGAGATCAGGATTAGAATGGTCAAGCAACTGAGGGAAAGTACCCCAACCAGCGGTGCCATTGCTGGCTGCTAGGATGCTGAATTCGTCGTCAATTGGACCGATTTCCATACCAGCTTTGTTTTTCATAAAACCGGCCGAGGCCCCAGCTGCCAGCAATAACTGGACTACACACACAGGAGACTTCATCTTGGCAATGTGAATGTGGTGTGGTTCCAGGCACCTGCGGAGGTGAGCTGTAAAGATCTCTCTTCTCTTCCCTCTCTCCAAAGACCGCGGAAGTAACTCACATTTTATATTGCCTCGCCCCTGGTTAGCTACATGATCCACCTACCCACTGCAGCTTATCTTCTAGCAAGCTGGCAAGCTGGCAAGCCGGCAAGCCAGCACCATCGCGTGCTCGATCATCCTAACGACCTTCCCTTTTTCGTTAGCGATGCGCCTGCAGAGTACCACCAACAAGGATGTTAACTATCCTTCCGCTTTAGGGAAGGGGGAAAGCCGTACCTGAACTAATACGAGAACATGGAGCGCAAATAAGCTTTCATTGGAGAGATGATAAGATGGTTCTAAAAGCAAAATAGATCCGCGATTGATATAATTGGATGTAAAGGACCTACCTACCTATGCATATCAGAATCCAGCATCTCACAATGAAAAAGGTAATTTCCGCTACTCTATCGTAACAATCAATAGAAAAGGAGCAATCAACCCAATCCCCGCAACGTTCCATACCCTCGGGACCCTACTATCTCACTATATTCAATTTTAAGATATAATATCAAGTTATTTGTATTACTTCAAGCTCTTTGCTTCTCAGCGAAAAACAATTCATTGTTTCTTAGCATACACGTACAACTCCATTGAACATCGTATCATACATAAGTTAATAATATGGATATATATAGAGGCATTCCTGCTAAAAAGTTATTCCAGTGTAGCTATTTGTAATTTCATCACATTTCACAACATCAATTAAGATGGCGATCATGACCCAACAATCGGTACCAACCGCACCAATAGCCCCCGAGAACTCCACAGAATGCTCGGTGCGTGGTTGCCAGAAGCAAGTATGGGGTAATGACATTTTATGTCAAGACCACGGAGTTGGGGCGGCTGGGGCAAAAAGGAGGTATTATTATCGGCGAAAAGCTACCGGCATTTGTAGCAAATGTTTTAATCCAGCCGCAGAAGGGCATGTAGAGTGTGAAGAACATCTCTCTCTTCGTAAGCCTCGTGGACGGGAAACGCAAAAGAAAAAGTATGATGGCCGCAGAGCTGCAGGTATTTGTGTCAGTTGTCCAAACCCAACTGCAGAAGGGCGTGTACGATGTGAGAAGCATCTCTCTCTTCGAAATATTTATAAGCAGGAACTGTCAAAGAAAAATTACGCTATACGCAAAGCTGCAGGTGTTTGTACCAAATGTTCAAATCCAGTCGCGGAAGGGCATACATATTGTGATGAGCATCTTTCACAGACAATGCCAAGGGTTAAATCTGATAAATACCGTGCTCGGAATAGACGTCGTTATAATAGCCGCAAAGCTGCAGGCATTTGTATTAGTTGTCCAAATACAGATCTAAACCCAGCTGTAGAAGGGCGTGTACGATGTGAAAAGCATCTCTCTCTTTGGAATATTAGTTCACGGGAAACGTCAAAGAAATATTACGCTATACGCAAAGCTGCAGGTGTTTGTGCTAAATGTTCAAATCCAGCCGTGGAAGGATATACAAGATGTAATAAGCATCTAGATGCTTGCATTGCGAATTATCATAAACGCTCAGCTTCTGGGATCTGTGCCTCGTGTTCAAACCCAGCCGCGGAAGGATATACAAGATGTAATGAGCATCGAGCTATGAATATTGCGAATTATCATAAACGCTCAGCTTTTGGAATCTGTGCCTCGTGTTCAAATCCAGCTTCAGGCTCGCATGTGTATTGCGATAAACACCTAGCTCGTTTTCAAAAAGAAAAGGTGGTCGAAAAGGAGGCGAGACTGAGACTCAGATTAGAGCAAGCGTTAAATCAGAACGTATTACAACCCAAGGGCAAAGAAGCCGAGAGAGAAGACTCTATAACAGAGAGCATATCACCGCATATTGAAGAGGAGATGACAGGCACTCCTATCTCTCAAGATATCGGCCTTGAAGAGAAAGAAGCGGCGCAAATTCTTATATCCATGTACAGTCAATTTAATAATTAGACTCATGTTCAGGGCGGATAGTTTTTTCCATCATCATGAGATTAAGATCCTTTCTTTTTAGTCAACCTAGTAATTGAGAGTATAGTTTAGCATAAAAAGATACTATATCAATATTCAAGAAACTAATTTGTCAAATATACCGGACTATTAAAGGTCTAAGAAAATTTAGCTTATTATGATTTTACAAAGACACTTTTCTCCATCGTAAAGCGCGGGTCAAAGCTTTAGTTGAAGTTATAGCAATAAAATAATAAGGAGCCCGAAATTCAGGTGAAAACATTGCGTCCGAGAGCCAGTTTACTGGAATATAATTATTAAACCAGTATATCATTAGATCGCACAGGGATCTTCGCCATATTCCGCTAACAAAAATCCTCTGAGCTCGAGATTGAGTGCTAGGCGAGCAAAGGAAGCTTGCGAACGCCACGATCCAAAACGGTATTCGAGTCGACTAATAGGACCCTCAAACCCAGACACCGTGCCGTGATCGATTATATCGTCGATGTCGTACACGAACTTGCTTGAGAAAAACCCATCCAAGTAGTCTCGATTAACGACCTGTGGATCTCCAGCAATTAGAAGCACGCGGCTAGCATAGCTAGGAGCACCTTCTTCTCCAACCCTATTCCTGTTCCATTGCACCCTTGGAAATCTGCCTCCAAATGTGATTCTTCCTTGCTGTATTGCATTGAAGAGCACCTCGGCGTCTTGCCGTTTGAAGAAACTAATAGATGCCGCAGCGGTACTGCTGGTTTCGTTAGGGCCGTTGATTACAGTCGAACGAATCCTGCCCGTCTTGGTGATCGCAGCAAGGAGTTTAGGGACAGTAATAGACCCAGGTAGTTCAGTAATCCACAAACAAGTATTCTTTTCTTCGGGGACATCAGTCCCTTTATTTGTGGACAAATTGCGGTCTCCTCTGTAGTTTCCATTAAACCGGTTCGTCTTTCGGGATGTGTTAGCAGCGCCTGTCAACTGCTCGGACGGCTGGAAGTATCGGTGCTCCAACTACAAAAGCATTGTTAAAATAATTTCTTAGAGGCATTCCATACCCAGAATAGGTATTATAGCCCTCATTGGTGTATACCTAAACAAAAAGGATAATAATGCAGCTAGAGAAATAGGTATACGTACAGTGGGGATCGGCGTAGTCATTTTATCAAGTGTGATGATGTTCGGGAAAACAGCTTACACAAATTGATGCCTTTAATTGATAGGAGTGTCCTTCAAGCTAAATAGCACCCAAATGATTGCGCAAACTTAGAAATAGTTATGTCGTTTGACGAGATGCACTTAGGCTGCTCATTGAGCTACTATCTGATTTCAACCCCTTTCTAGTTGACCACGAAGGAATAAATTTATAGTAAAAAAAAGGAGCAGAAGGACCAGTTATATAGGTACTATATTGAACCCCTTAAGTGAAGAAGGGTGAATATCGCGCGTCTAAATATGCATTGAAAATGCCTTGAGCAAGATAGAAAAGTCACCTAGCAACAATATATGTAGTCACCAGAACAATTAAGGGGTCATGTGGGTATGGTATCGCAAATATAGTTTTAATGTATTGAATATCAGCATTCATCCGATATCTTTTCAACATCCCATAGCCTGGTGTACGGAGTCGGTATTTTCATCTTTTCTTATGGGTTGTAGCAAGCTCCACATCCAATGCTAAGTGACAAACTGCCAATATTGTGTGAAATGGAGATAGGTTTGACATGTTTCTGGACAGAAATTGAAATGAAGCAGGAGTCACGTCAGGTTTGGCTTCTTCGCTCGTAGTATATATCTACTAGAAGTCTTGATCCAGTTGTACTTGTATTTCCTCACGGCATAGGATTTCTCCTTGTTGCATTCCTATAACAAAACTATATGATCCATCCAATACACCAAGGCTTGCACAGTAAAGTACCAGGATCATAATATTTACGCCTCGATCAAGCCAAAACGCTCCCATATAAAGCCTAGGTGATATATTAACTTATATACAACCAATTACCCCGATAATACTTTATATCACTAGCTGTACTTATAAGTCAGCTTCATCATAAGGTAGCCTCTACAACGTCAGCCTATAATATAAGACACTACTAAACGCAGGCCTTCACAATATTGGAATCATATTACGCCTTGTTCTGTATCATCATTGTTTGTATAGATGGGTAGCAATGGCCCTTAGAAGGATATAAATCAAATCTCGTTTGTTTCTAGAATTAATATGATGAGTCACGAAAATTGCAATTTGTATCCTTTAATACTATGTCCCTGTAACAGGAATAGCTGACAATAAGTGTATCGTCTTTTCCTCATGAAAAGCGTACAAGACCTGGAAACTGACACTGTCATGGCTTTTTTGTCGCCGTCACCTAAAGTAACAACTCTGCACAAAAAGATCCATGACTCACATAACGTCGATAACATTGCCATGGAAAGAATTCCAGATCATGGCTTTTTATTCACCAGTGACAAGCATAACACATTGCGTCTTCTATTTCGACACAAATCATGTTTGGGTAACAATACAATAACTGGGAGAAATCGCGCCTATGATTTATTATTCTTCACATGTTCCCAACCTACCTTTAGTACCCTAGGTATTCTGGAACACAACCTATCAAGACGTCGGATTCATCATTGCAACTACGCTGCAACTAGTTCAAATCCGGGAGCTTTCTACTACACTCTGTTCATCACAATGGAGCTTCAGTACAACCATAGCCGTGCATTTAAAGTTTCTGTCAACACTCAGCTTCAGGAACCATGGAGCAAGACATTAGAGCGCATTCTTCCATTCCTTCAGTGCGTTGATGAGTGCAATTTCGACTCACAATATCACCCAAAACATCGCGCCAGCATCGAATATTATGTGGGAGATCACTTCAAACCTATATTGATGAGCTATGTTGGACGAACGTTCAATTCCTGGAAAAAAATCCTAGAATCTCGGGTAAGTTTGAGCATCCGATCTTACAAACCCCAAATACAAATACTGACCTTCCTATAGACTCTTAAAAAAACAGCACTGTTCAGAAACCAATGCAGATCACCTAAAAAAGTCTTCCACACAAAACAAAACCACAGGGCTACTGTAACGCCAAATAACCTTACAAGGCCTAGGAAAAGGACACTGGAACTTCTTGACTTGCCGTGCGAAGTTTTTCAGCATATTTTCGAATATGTCGTAGGCTCTTATGAGTTAAAAGGAGACCTCCTCCGGCTCTGTCGCCACACCCCTCCCAGCCGATATGGTCAAAACACCTCAACACAGTTAATCCTCTATAAGCCCCGGGCCTGGGCCGAACTAAAGGTTCTTCGGATTTGTCGAGCGTTCCGAAATTTGGCCATCTCATACTATGGTTTTCCACAGGAAAATAGCTTTCCTTTCAGCCCAAGGCTGGACGCTATAGTCATTCAGGGCGAAGAGTTAGATTGCTTTGGCGAGGAAAGGGCTCACTCCGGTATTTCCTGTTTCGCAAATCTCTACTTGCAGGATTGGAACAACGATGACCACTGGCTTTATTACGATGGGGTCTATAAATTCAACGAGAACAGATATGGTGTGAGACCGTGGAGCAAGGTCACAAAGATATCAAACGAATGCCTCCGCAGACTGAATGAAATCACGATAGATATTCACGATGGCAGCACATATAAATCACACTGGAAACATATCTGGCATTTCCTCGGCCGCACGTTCACCAATACAACGTGCTTGAGATTCAATATTAGCCGAGTAGATTGCTGCGCTCGCAGGGAGTCAATAGAGGAACAGGACCTGGGTTTGAAGAAGAAGAAGAAGTACTATTTGAGTCACGACATAGCAATTCTTCGTGAATTAGGCTTGGCAATAGAAGAATCTCCTCCAAACCGGCTTTTCCCCAAGTTGGAGGCTCTGAAGCTGGTAAGGGTCGCAGACTATTGCACAGACGTATGGTCACCGGAAAACCGTAGAACTAGGCGGCTGCTTGGGATAAAGATGGCGCATACAGACTAGTTGCGGTCGGGGGGCGGTTAGGTTAATAAAGCTAGAATGAGAAAAATAATGCTGTAATATAGTGGTCAATACAGCAGCAGAGATAATCCAGATCTATCTTTACTAAATTAATTTTCAACGTATGACTGTGTATAGAATAGTGATGTAGAAAAGGGGTAACTAACAAATAAGACATCAATTTCTTTATGCATATTAGGGACATATCGAGTCGTATATAGATAAAAGATATATGGGGTATCTGGGTATTAGGTCATGCATATTTAGGTAGGTACTTCATACTTAACATCTAATTATCAATTCTGTATTTTTTTCGCGTCAACCTTCCAACTACGCAACCAATACTACCAAAAAATATAAACACAAAATCCCACAAACATTTACCAATCTCAATGGCAGACAAATCTGCCTCTCCTCGCGCCCCACGAGGTGATTCACCTCCGCCTCGCAAACGGAGTAGAAGCGACGATCGAAGCCAATCACCACGTAGCCACCGCGACAGACAGGACAGAGATAACCACAGAAGAAGCGACAATTATCGATCGCGGGATGATGATAGGAATCGGGGTACAAGACACGAGCCTGGGAGAAACCGAAATGATGAGAACAAAAACGATCCCGACCGGTTAGGACAAGACGTGGAAAGACAACGTGACAATCGCGGGGAGAAAGATTCAGACCGGAGAGATGCAGATAGGAGTGAGGGTAGAGATCGAGACCGGCCCAGACCAAAGAAGAACTTTGGGGGCTTCAAATTTAAGGATAAGCGTCGCGATGAGTTTGAAGACAGAGGCGATGACCGACGTGGTGGCTCATTTAGAGGTTACCGAAACCGCTCACCATCCCCACGTCGCCGAGATCGAGATCGAGATCGGGACCGCGATCGCGAACGTGATACGGGCGCATCTTCGTCTACTAAGAAATCCAAGTCGAAATCTACCGGCGGAGATACCTCCCAGCCTCCTGTTCGAGCTCCCGCAGCTCCCTCCGGCGGCGGCGAAGAGATGATTATCGTCCATATCAACGACCGACTTGGTACTAAGGCAGCTATTCCATGCTTTGCTTCAGATCGCATTAAGGAGTTCAAAATTATGGTCGCGGCGCGCATCGGTCGAGAACCCCACGAGATCTTGCTCAAGAGACAAGGACAACGGCCTTTCAAAGACATGCTTACACTTGCCGACTACGAAATTAGCAACGGAGTCCAGCTTGACCTGGAAGTTGACACTGGTGATTAAGCAGGGAGATAAGGAGAAAGCTATATTGCTATTATGGGCCATGATAGATCGTCGAGTGCAAGCACGGATACGCTTGTGTTATCAACCTGCGATGTATTCAATGAGACACCTACATGGCAATCTAGATATCTAGGGTCAGTGCAATATAGGGCCTTGTCTTCATTGGTACTACATTCTGTAGTATCATATTCCAAGATCAAGAATGAAGTATATCTCCAAACCACGCTGTCACAGTTCTTAATTCCGGCAGGATTCTCATATTTAACAGATGATTACACAATACTTTGCCGTCAGTGCCTGCCCGTGCATCGGAATATTTTTCTTAAATTATGTAAATTGTGTAGACGAGAATCCCTAGAAACCATCTCTCAAGGGCAAGATGAGTATTAATTCCTCTGACCGCTCTGTAACTTCCAGAGTTGATCATGCTGCTCTCGAAGACGCCTATCCTGCTCTTGGATAAAGTGGTCCTTCTCGCTGAGCCTCTGAGTCAGTCCCCTCTTCTCATCACACCATTCTGCCCTTACACACGTTTCAACATCCTCTTTCCAATCTATACAGGTGTTAAAATATTACTGTCTAGGTACACCTCACTGTCTACATCTCAGGGGGGCAACTTACGGTCGTAACATTTGTTCTCCAAGCACGGCTTGGCTTCAACTTTACAGCCGCACCGTGAGCAAGCATCTACGTTAGTAAGAATAACTGGTCAGTGATCCAGTCACGTTCAAGAGACAGATCATTCTTACGAGTGTCGCAAAATATTCCCGTGCAATTGACGCACTCTGGGCAACCCTCGCTCCGGCAAGAATCTGGCCAGGATAGTTAGTTGTGGTAGTACATAGAATGACTCTGAAGGAAATAGAGGGGACACTTACGGAGCGGACAATAGCGTTCTCCTGACTTCGCATATTCACACTCCTCCTCCCATTCGCATCGATCTAGTAACAATTTCAGTCAATCACTCATTTGCTCGCGAAGCAATACAGACATGTGCTTACGATCATCACAGTAGTCATGTTCTCCAGACGAAATATTACACCCCCTTTCGCGACATGCATGTTCCATGCAGTGAAGTGAACCTTCTATCTTCTGCAGTACGCATCCAGGAGTCTGACATTGAAGGTCTAATCACCGTAAGTACTTCCATGAGGAAGAAATCATGGTGAGGTAGTTTACTCACGCTCTCTGCAATATTTCCTGTTCCTTTCTTTGGGGCGGTTGCAGATCGGCGGTCCCCATTCACATCTATTGTCTAGCCAGTCGAGTTAATCAAGAACCCTAGTCTCATACGGGAATGCCCGAGTTTATAAGACCTACGTTCTAGGCAAAATGGAAACGGGGGAGCAGCTATATGCATGCAATCCCGAATCTGACACTTATCTATCTAGCAGGTTAGGAGTTGAGGTTCGTTTAATTATATAGGGTATATCATATCTCACTTACGCCCTCGGCAGCATGTAGTGCCTTCTAGAGCCTGGTTAGGGCAATCAGTCGCACGACAGTTATCTTTAAACCTGTTAACATATCTCATGAACCTTGTTGAAGGTCACAGCTCACGGTCGTCACAGAACGGGCGGTATTGGTTTGGTGCCAGCATAGGGGCGCGCTGGTTAGGACATTCCGTTGCAATACACTTGTCTATTAATAATCAGCACCAGCGACTTCTTTATGATCTTGATAAAGAGTCTTACGATCGAAGCAGTACTTTCGACGTTTATATTGTGGTGTCCCAGCTCGGCCTCGATCGTAGTACTGCATCCTCGCATTCATACAACCTATTGCTATACATACTATGTCTATATACCAGTCAGATAAGTCTCTATCATCGAAAGACACATTTCACTCACGTTGAGAACAGACCGAATCTTCCGGCTGCTTGTGGTTCTGGCATCGCTCTGCGTCGAACAGCGGCTCCCAAAAGTGCTCGCATGTGTCTTGAATTGCCGTAAGTCACAGAACATTTCGATATATCCTTCGTCAAATATGACATAAAGGCCACTTACGTTTCTTACAATGCTTGGAGGAAACTTGGTCCCTTCGTTCCACCTCTACCTTACAACACGGTGCATCACATAACTTTTTGGTATGGCACGTAGTTGTCGATCTTATAAAACAAGGCATCGACTTGCATGGCGTTGATTTAGAAGTAGTCGGTTTAGTATGACATCCTGACGGTTTACATCCCGCCGGCTTCGTACGGCACCCCAGCATGTCGAAACGCAACTGGCGCTTATCAAACAGAGGATCTAAAGATGATATCTTGTGTCTTTTTAATTTCTGAACCCCTTTAAGGAAGGCCCTTTTTAGAACCAGCCACAAGGTCACAGGAACAGGTTTCCCAGGGATTCATCGCTATTTTATCGATCTGCTCAATATTTCGGTGAAGATTTACTTGCATCTTGGGGTGCTTCATGCTCACGTCGATGGCACTGAAAAGTGCATATTTTGCTGACGTGCCTAAACGGCTACTTAAAAAGCGGAGGAGGCTGTGTTGATGTTAAGTTTATAATGTAGCACTACAGCTGCATTATATGTGCACTTTTTGCATAGGCCACCGGCACTGGCCCCCCTATCACCTTTCCCGCTGCCGCTAGCCCCCAATTCGCCGTTCACGAGTCTTCTACCTACTCGATTATTATAATAAATGCAGCTGGAGATAGCATTAATAAGCATGTGGGTAGTATTACTACGCTGTGTGTATAGAACCTTTAAGTTCAAACATTATAATTTGTTCAGTCACATTTACAATTTTCAATAAAACCATTTGTTTATAATACCGAGGTGACCACTGACTTTGGAGCCTTATCAACGTATATCTTGGGGTGTGTACTCGTGAGATAATGCCTTACCCAAGCCACAAATTTCACCTCATACCAAATATGGGTTCTTGCAGCTTGATCGTCCCTACTACCTTAAAAGGTTCCCCGAAATGCGCCATTTAAACACGTTTACACGCCGGGGATTCCGGGTGGCCATGCGCATCCGGAAATTAGCATAAGGTTGGGTACCTATATAGGTATTCTTCGGAGTAAGTATCCAATGTAAGGAGGTCCAGTCGTAGAGCCATGCGGTCGAAGGTCCAGTTCAATCCCCAAGGCGACCCCGTACGCCCGTAGTGTCAATACTTCAGCCACTCTAGCCTTTCAGCTCTCAGCAAAGTCCCCCCCTTCTCTTAACAAGGTACCAATCAGCCATAGCTGCAGCAGTAGCTACGGTTGGTTAACACCCTAAACGATATAGCCACTAGTCCTAGCTGAATTCACGAACCTAATATTTATTGTTACTCTGGCCCTAACCTTTATGGCATTATGGCATGAACTCGTAGTTGAACCAATGGGTCACTCGGGCTTAGTCGAAATCAATAGAAGCTTGCATATTCCCCTCCAACGAATAACTCTTCGTGGATGCTGCGCTCTTATCCAAGACTTCAATTTAAGCACCCAACAAACCGAATAAACTCGCAAAGTCCAGTGTAGTGAAATAGGCACTAACAAGACTACCGGTGACCCTTAAGAACGATCGGATACAGTGATAGAATCCACTGTCGTAGCTAAGGAGGTTTTGTCCTAAGATAGGAATGCATTCATCACGTTGTTACTCTACATAGGGCGTGTTTCTGAAACTACAGTGGGATCTAAACAATAATATTTGTTGCCATATAGATAAACAAGAGTTTTAACCTTATCTTTTAGAAATAAATATGAGATTATGAATGACTAGTTCTTAAAGTAATGTATGAGTATCTACAAGCACCTACTTAGAAAGGCAATGTCCACCTAGGTATATCCCGCATAGATGAACTAGTTGCTAGATTAGGTAGGATGAGCCGGTTAGTAACCATATTCGATTCTCCCCAAAGGTGATCAGCAATAAGTTTAAAACATTCCCACCTAGATTGCGTCTTCTCTGCATATATAGGTACTTTAGATAGGTACTAATGATAAAGGTTAACCCTGCGGCTCTGGGCTCAGACTAAATTAATAGGTAGTTACCTATCGTTAAGTTGTTTTTCTGTGGAGCGACTCTACAATCATTGTTTGTTATTGTTTCTATTCCGGTATAAACCATTCCTTTGTTGTTATTTTTTCTCTTTACATTTACTGATTCGTGTACTCGGATTGTTTTTTCTCCAAAGCACATGTACCTGAACAGTTCCTGCAAGTTGACAGACATCATGATCATATAACCTGATACCAAGTATAATAGGATGTCCCCCAACTTCTAATAAACATGACTTCCATCTAATCTCCCAGGGAAGCCACCCAAAAGACCTATATTCTAATTCTCTAACATACGATTTATTTAATCACTCACTTTGTACCAAGATGTCCCGTAGGTCAAAGATGTCCCGTAGGCCTCCCAAACATTCTCCCAGCCATCCAATCAGAGCACCTACGCTTTCGGGTGATATCATTTTCTGTATAGTCAGGAGCAACTTTCACACAACGGGTGTTATTAATAACTTATCAAAAACATGTCGCCTCTACTGCGGGGCTCTGGATTCATTGCTCTATAAAGCTGACGTACTTATGGCGAAGCAAAGAGTCGTTGACAGGAGATATCAACATTTTTACGCCGATCCCTTTTTGAATCTCTCGGTGGGAGCTGAGTCATGTAACCTATATGATTCGGGGGCGTCAGCCCTTCATTGGGCCGCCAAAGCCAATGATAGTGTCGGCATAACAGTAGCTCAGAAGTCCATCAAGGCAGCGCTAGTATATTGGCCGGACTATCTCCACGTTCAATGTGGGAGAACAGCCGCAATGACACCGCTTCAATTAGCAGCCAAATATGGTGCGGACGAGATAATTCAGGAGCTGATAAAGGCCGGTTCTCTGGTTGATACGCAAATCATATTAGATGTTACGAGAAACCCCTGCAAAAAGTTTCGATTGTCCGAGTTATTGCAATATAGATGTTTCAAAGCTACTTCGCTCCATATCGCTATGCTATATGGGCATGTGCATACTGCTGAGACCCTAGCTCATCTTACGCAAAATCTTGAGGATTCCCAGGAGACTCCGGGTGTATTCTCACCGCTAAAATTGGCCGCTATGTGCAAAATGCCATCGGTCATTAAAATACTGCAAACTCGAGGCTACAAAGTTCTGGGAAATGAACGATACTTACGTGACATGAGATATACACCCATTCATTTTGCAGCCAGTACCGACGGCAACGAAGAGACCCTTCGGTTTTTGATGAATACCGGTTATAGCGCCAAGGCTGTCGACAACGACGGTCGTTGTCCTTTCGGGACCGCAATTGCGTTTCGCTGCCTGTCCAATGCTTTATTCCTAATCAAAGATCTCTCGGCGGAGGAAAAACTGGACGTAGCTGATATGCATTTTGATAAACTGATACGGAAAGATGTTTTTCTTCCGGTCGTCAAGACCCTATTAGAGCATAACAACATCGGGCGACATCGGGCTCGTCGCTACAAGAACGTTATATTAAAGCACTATAACAACCAAGATTGGCGTAAATATATCCTAGATACGCTTGATTTCTTAATCCATCACCCAAATATTATATTCTCGAAGAATACACACGCTAGTCTTGTCGCGGGGATAGCCGAGACTCGGGAAGAAGCTGAACTAGTTGGATTTTTCGTAAACTACTCTCATAGATATAAAGAATAGGAGGTAGGCAGGTAACTTAGGTACATACCTATCTTATCGGCAACCCCTAATGAGGCTGGTCATGTGACTTGGCGTCTTGTCTTTGTGATGTCAGACGAGGGGCAGACGCGCCCTTTTAGTGACATCGCGTAATGAGTCACTAGGCGCTCATTTCCTCATTTCCTCATTGCATTAGGTACTTATTTAAGGTACCTTATAGTAAATTTCTTAGCATCCCAATTTCTAATATATCATATTTTGTCGCCCCTTAACTTGTCTAAATTCTACCAAAGTGAAACCAGTATTGTATATTAAATAGGATCCTCGGCTACTATTAACGATTGAGAGAGCATTATGGCCGTGGGCGTAAAGCGGAAGCGCACTGGCGAAGCTGTAGATGCCACTATACTTCTACCGCAAAAGATAGCGAAGCCTGTTCCTAATGACGTCGCGCTTCAAGAATCTACTGCTGTTCCCGAAGATATGAAGCCTCAATTACAGCGTATTACGGAATCAGACCGTACGCCCTTCGAGAAGAAAGTGGTGAGTCTTTGGGATATCCTAGGCCAATGTCTTCTTCTCTTCTCTTCGCTTTGTCCTTCACGCGCCATATTCATATATACTACCTGTTTAGAGAGCTGAGACATGATATGAAATACGAAAGCTCGCTGACATCTATACCTTTTAATACAGTGGAGCCTTTTATGTCAAATACCCCGTGGTCATGTATCAACGTATGCCCTGCTCGCGGCACATCTAGGGTCGTCCCCACGGGCTGTAGGGAACGCCCTGCGGCGGAACCCATTTGCACCCGAAGTGCCATGTCACCGGGTAGTGGCGACAGGAGGTTCCTTGGGTGGGTTCAAGGGAGAGTGGCCTAAAGATGGCGAAGGCATCACTCTAGATGAGAAGCGGAAGCTTCTTCGCGGGGAGGGTATAAGAATAGACGACAAAGGCAAGGTACTCGGTACGCCATGGGCAGTATTTAACTAAGTAAAGAATACATATGGAAGACTTTTCGGCGACTAATATAGCGAAGATGCTGGAAGTGTGGAGCCCAAGAATTGCCTTGTGGTCTTAGATGGGATGAAAGCAGCTTTATGAATGGTGACATAAATTGTTTGATGGATGATAAGATATATCCAATGTAACTAAGACGTGAGCAGATTTTCATACAACAAAATGTTTCCGTGTATTCTAAATGAATCTCCTTCTCTCTCTCCTCTTTCCACGTGTTGCCGTAGAATGCCGTGAAAAATATTTCCTACAGGTTTAAGATATATTATATTGTTGTCCCGCCGATACCAATGATGGAGGCACTTTTCAATCCACTCGCAAAAAGATTTATTGAAGAAGTAATTACAAAATTTGTTGCGGAAGTCTTTGAACAACTTCCTCATATTCCTTTTTTTGCAATGAATCCACCCAGAACCAATAGACACAAGATGCCAAATCTCAATGCCCCAGACACCCCACGTCGCCAGCAGTTAATACGAAGGTCGCATAGTGTTGGCTCGGCGCCTTTACAGTCCGAATTTGAATTTGAAGCAAATACAACAAACGCCTCCGATGAAAATAAAGAAGACGCACATACCCGAGAGTCAAATACGACGCCGATTATAATGCGAGAAATCACTTACTATGGGCACATGAACATCATGCCTCAAGTTGGTATTGTGCAAGGCGTTGGGTGCAATGTGCTCAATCAGGAAGGCTCGTCACCCAGCATCCCAAGTCTTGTATTTGTTAGTTTCATCGTGTCTGCGCTCAGCTTCCTGTTATCGAAACTACTGGGATAACGAGGCCCCTCCAAAGTCACCACAGAGGATACTATTAGTACGCAAGCAAAGCTGGGTTGGGGCAGGAGGAAGGGAATTATGAATGCAGTTGCGTACTCTCTATGTATTAAACCTGCAATTTTCTGCAGTTGTGTTAAAATCGATCATACTATGGCAAAGCAAAGCGGAAGCGACAAAAACAAATTGGGGGATGGAATTACCTACCTAAAGGACCTTGATATCAGATAGGAATGAGTACCTAACCTAAATGGTGGGCATGAAGTTAGTTCGGATTAGAATAAAACTACGATGATTTACACTTGAGCGTGAATTAATTTCTCCAATTAAGAGTCCTTTTACGTGTTTCCAGATTCAAGAACTCGTAGAAATGTAAGCTCCCCAAGGAGAGAAACCCCTTTTAAGTACTCAAGGGCGTTGGGTTTGCATTAATACCATGTAGTAAGAAGTAACGAAACAGCAACTATGAGCACATGAAGCAGTAAAGCACGTAATACAAACGGTTCGTATTAGAAATCACCGCAGGTTTCATGGAGTAAGCAATATTGCACAGCCACGAGCGAGCGCCACCGGACGCCTACATCAAGAGTGCTGCCGCACATCCTCCTCTCCCCCCCCCCTCCTCCTCCCCTCAACCAGAGGGTTGTCATCCGCGAAACCTAATAATTATACACAGGAGTGGCTGCGCGTCTCGTGCGCGTCAACTTAAAATCATCGACTAATTAGGTTTCTTTTCCCTCCGTGACGCCGTCCTCGTAAAAAGAAATGCCGAAAACTTATAGTCCTCGTTAGAAAAAAGGTTGTTTCATATGCACCTGGGCATATTTGATCTTGCATCATTAATGCTCCTTGGAAATAGAAGTTTGGTATCGGGGTTGGCTCTAAGCAATGCGGAAAGACAATGTGTCGTAAACGTGAAGGACAACTCCGAAAGCAGAAAGTAGAATGCTATGTGCATATGGAAGGACAGACTCGGCAAAGGTGACGAGTTCTGATTAGAATCTATGCGTTGGCCAACCACACCGGAAAAGGCCGTAAGAGATGAGTCTAGAAAAATGAGGGTTTCGTAAGAACGCGATATTCGACGTAATCTTCGCCGTCGATGTTGATGATAGTTCCTTGGCTGACAAGTCTATCTTTGAATGGTCCGTTCTGCTTTCGTTCATACTTGATGCCTTGGTGCATCATGACATCTCCATTACCGTGGCGACTAGCCGGTCCCATTCTCATATTCTCTTGAGCCTCCCAAACTTGGTTCATCTTGAGAATATTCTCGTCGAAGTCGCGCCGGTTATCATGCGCGTTCGTCAAGGCCCCGGGATTTACCACGGAGCTGCGGTTGGCCTGGTGGCGATCGGTACGCATCTGCACCGCTTCCATTCTCGCAACTTCGCGGTTAGCATAACCCTGAACGCGCTCAATAGGATCATTACTAGTGTTACGACTAGCCTGTCTAATCTCCATTTCCGGGTGAGAATGTCGCATTGATTGGGCTGACTCGATGTTTCGGGACGCAACTTCGCGTCGAGGCTGTCTCGGTTCGTGGCCGTCACGAACATCCTCACGGCTGAGACCGGACGAAGGGCTAGGACCTGCATGCCCCTGGTGAGGCGCCCGGATAGGACTGGCTGCTGAAATCGCTGCTGCTCGTAGTTGAGCCTCGTGAACTGCTTTAGTCTCATTCGCAACTTGCTCTTCCCTCTTTTCCCCGGCATCAATCTGAGCCTGGCGAATGCGGACATATTCCTTGACCTCCGGTCTGGTAAGCTGCTTCAGATGACTAACAAAAAGGACCTCATCGTACGAAATCCATAACGCGCCTGCTCCACTGGGGAAGTTATCATCTGTATAACGACCATCCATTGTCTCGCGGACAAGTTTGACACGGAACATATCATTCGCGCCCAAAATACCGTAGACCGCAAGTTTATCCTCATCTTTCTGCGCAGTAGACTTGGCCCAGCAGCCAACAAGGATGCGAGTCGGTTTTCGGGGTGATTGGGGAATCTCCGATTGATTATGGGAGATAATAGGAAGACGTTCGGAACGCTCAACAAGCTCGACATTATCGGCTTGCTCAGCTTGTTCGATACGCTCGGCGCGCTCGGCGATAGTGCCAACACTACTACCATAACGACGGCGCTTTGCCTCAGGGCGAGAAACCTGTGTTTGTTCGGGTACATCTGCGCCCCATGCTATAGAAGGAGGTTGAGGGGTCTCAGGCGGGGGATTGAGTTCCAGACGACGTAGGGCTTCTGTTATTGCAGCCTGGTCGGCTTCCTTTGAGCGGTCGTGGAGCGTCTCAGCTCGGACTTTTACATACTCCTTGATCACGTTGTGATCTCTTCCAATAAGATGGTCTAAGAATACGGTACCCGGAAAGGTAATCCAGCTACCACCAGGACCCGAAGGGATAGGAAATAGTTCAAGGTTGATAAGGTCACCATTTAGCGCCTTAGGCCTGATCCGTGTTCGTAGGCGATCGCGCACATCGATAAACCCGACCACCATATGCTTTCCTTCCATCTGAGGAACTGGGGAAGAACGCCAATAGCCAACAGGCACGTGTTTGTTGTCTTCGTCAAACTTTTGTCGTGGTTTCCCTTTAGCTAAACCCTCGTCAACATCATCTACATCTTTGACCTGGCTATTTTCTAGCTCTTCATCGCCAAGGTTGTTGTAAAGTGATGCGCGTTTGCGCTTCGGGTAATGTGGAACAGGCTCATCGTCCTCCTCGATGTCAGGCATATCGACGTCTCCTCGCTCGGAAGCGACTCGACGGGCAGGGGATTTGTTTCCGTTAGCGCGTGTACCAACAACAATCTCGTCGCCCAGCATATCAGGGTTAACGCTAGATACTGAGCTGCTCTCAGGAGGTGAGCTTAGTTCAGCGTCCTGGACTGCAGCTTCAGTCGCATCGGCGGCAGGGACAGCTTCTTCCGAAGGTGCAGGCTGCTTGGGATGAACAGGAACGGCACGTCTTCGGGATATGTTAGCATCTACTTTCCCAGGAAGTGCACTGAGAAATAACATGTATGTTTGGTAAAAATTAATATCGTGATGGGATGAGGTGGGGTGGGGGTAAGGGTAAGGGTTAGCTGTCAAAGTATTTGAATGCGGCTCAACCTGGATTACGACTGATAAGTTGCGGCGAAAGGAAGCCACGATGCATCTAATATGGGTCCTAGACGCGTGAAAGGAGCGTACAACTTTTTCGAAGAGATTGAAAGTCAAGTAGAAGGAGATAAATAGATAGACACAAGGTAGAAATTGTATACTTACTTTTCGTCAACAGTAGGTTCCACCGTCTCTCTCTCTTTCTCCTCGGTACGAGTAGGGGATAACGATCTCTTGTTATCCTCTTCCATGATTGACAACTCGTGCAAATCTAAAAGTGCTACGATGAAAACTAGCAACGGTGCAGCTAGAGATGTCGGCGATTGGTAAATAAATATCTACGATGTTGTTAATAAATAATTCAACGGGAAGAAGGAACTCGGTCATTGTCATGCGTATAATTGTAAGCACGGTGCAAGAAAGAACCTATTGCTTGGGAAGAAGTTTTTACAGAAGTGGCATGACACAGTACGTGGCTTCAGTTGGCAGTCGGTCACGGTCCTGCTCTTATTCATTGAACAGGAAACCACTTGACAATGACATGGAAAGTACTTGATTGCTTATAACCAAGGCCCACTGCGTTATTACAAGTGTTGGAAACAAGAAAAAGCGGGACTCACTAGGTATGCGCAAGTATCTCCAAAAGAGGAGAGTAAAAGACTCAAGGAAGCCTTATGCTCGAAGCAAGACGCGAAACAAGACTCGTTGACTATTTGTTGGCTATTCCCCACCCGGCGGGCGAGTTTGTGGAGATTGTAGCTAAACTACTTTGTGTATAAAGCTGTGCCGGATAAGATAGCCTTGAAGTCAAAGAGCGGAGGTAGCAGAGACTAATCTAATCCTAGGCATAGAGTTAGTAAAAAATAAAAATAAAAATAAAAAGACCAGCGTGGTATGTTTCTAAATAAGGTCCAAGTGCGACCAACAGACTAACGAGGGACTCGAGTGGAAAATAGATATATGTTGAAGCCTAATAACCTTTTTTTTTTCTACCGTCACGTAGCAACAAATCTGAAATAAAATTAATTGACGACACTTGTCGAGTTGCCGAGACCGTACGGTCCAATTGGCGCGCGAATTATGATGGACGGAAAAGGGCATACGCGGCGGAGAAAAGAGAACGAGTAGTTTTGCAGTACTTACCGAAACAAGGTTTTGGAATATGGCGAGTTGCGGAAATGAGAGTTGGCAATACGGGGGGAGAGAAGAAGATTAGGCACCTAATAGTTATTCAACCCGAAGAGAATGGGAAAGATAATAACAAGTCTGCGTGGATCGGGTCGTCTCTCCGGCACAAGGTAAAATTAGTTAGAAAAAAAAGTTGAAGGTGGAAAAAGGTTAAAGGTGGGAATGGATATCGTGTGAGAAGTATCCGGCAAAAGTAAGCGTTTGTAAATCAAAGTTGTCTGACCTAAAGGAAACCCGAGCAGGGGGGGTTAATATTGTGCAATACAGGCTCTCTTAAACTAAGGCCCGACTAGGGGTAGAACAAGTCAGAAATTTGATTAAGCTGATTGGTGATGTGCTAATACAGCCCACTTGCCAACCTTAGCTAATTAATAGTGCGCTATCGATAGAAGTTGGAAGTCCAATAAATGTCGTGCTCGTACAGAGAGCCACGTACAATTCTTTTTTAAAATACTAACCTAACCTAGGTCAATCAGTTGATATGTAGATACCTTTACTCGAGGCTACCCAATGCTTGATACCTACTTGCGACGCCCCAAGAGCCCCAAGAGCCCCAAGAAAAGGAATATACGAGCTGACACTATTATTACTATTCACTATACATGACAGCTATTACTCAGGTTGTGTGACCTACGCATTTATATAATGCTACGCACGAATGCATCGCCTATCCAGATTGCAACCTAACCTCTTTCCTCTTTACCTATTATGTTAAATATGTTATCAGCTAAAGGCAGGCTTCTATGGTCCTATATCAAAGGAGCGTGTGGCTGGCTGGATTAGAGTCGCTTCGCATTGTGTAACGTGCACTTTCTAATATGAGTAGAATATCAATCCTACTTAATCCTCCTTCACCGACAAGTTTAAACCCATCGCATCGGGAATAAGCAAAGAAACCTGATAAAACTATCAGGTTCTCATTCGAGATCGTCTATGTAAATAAATCTGCTGCTTATTCGTTTTAGGTGGATAAGTCGATGGTATGAGGTAGGGAGGGATAGAATTGGGTAAGAGTATTAGACAAGGCTTGGCAACAACTAACAACTTTACATGCGCAGGAGTGCGAAGTTCGCGTTTGCTTATCTAAGTCGCAAGTTAAAAAGCGTTAAACGGGAGGACGTTATTCTTGGCTACGACATGTCTTCCTTCCACCAAGATGGGCTAACCTAGATAGGTACCTAGGTAGGTAGATAGGTATGTTAGGTTAGGTTAGGTAGTTGAAGCTTTTAAGTACAAAGAGGTAAAAAACGTTGGCTACGTTGTGACGTTGACATTTCGAATGGCGTACTGTGGCGTTAGGGTTCCCTTTTAATAACTCCCAGCTATCACTAAAGACATTCGAATCGAATACTACGGAGAGGTAAAGGGCCAGTCTGTCTTGTATACTATGTATACTAAATAGCCTAGCCCGTGGATACAATTACTGATCATTGGAGACAAGAATAGGCAGGTTAAAGTGCTATGCCGCGCTTATCTTCCAACATGACATGCCTGCGCGAAAAAAAAAATTTAACATGGGTCAGCACCAACCAGCTTCGAGAAATAGTAGTAGACGTTTCTAATAATTATAGCGTTGCTATCCATTTAGCCCCAACCGGAACTATTAGCATTGACTGATATTGAGCAGTATGCAATCGGCCCCACGATGCTGCTGCTGCTGATACCTACCTCATAGCACTAATAGAAATAACAGTTTCGATCGCCGGGTTGCGCGTCTACCCGATCATCAATTTCCCAGTCTCGAGTTAAACACTGGTGGGGACGTCACAGAAGGTTTGGAATTCGACGCATGATACTCTCAATACGCATCGCATGGAGGCCAGGATGCAACGTGGACACAGCTATGTATGTATCATACCTACTGTAGGTAAGGTATTAATGCTGCATGTCTAAACTAGATTATATATCTCTCAGTAATCGACGGGCGCCTGATAGGGTATGATGATACACCAATCTTACGCCATCATGTCATCACTTAATCCTCTGCTGATAAACATTACGTGCCGGTGCGACAAGACCGATTGATTCGACTCGAGTGAATACCTAAGTCAATCGAACGGCGTAATAGAAATGACTCTATGTCGGTCTGACCGAAGGGGGGACACAAGGTGCCCGCCAGCAGGTAATAATAAAACTCAATACCCCTCTCAAACTGCCTAAAAAGCCCTTTCCGCGATTCCAAGTGTCATGTTTATGCTTTACGCTCGCTCATCAGACTCAGACTCCCGAGTTTCACAATAGTAACTCGGTGATGACAACAATAACACGACGAACATAATTCGAATGCCCGGGTGTTAGATTCGATTATGGTTGAATCATGAACGTCAACTCATTTCTTATGTATGAGACGAGTTGCACTGGGCTGATTGGGTGTGGAAAGGCAATTCAATATGTAGAAGCAGGGGCCAAGACTTTCTCTTTACGAGGACCCCCTGCCTGCAAGTCCCGGGTGAACTCGATAAAGTACATGTGTTTTATTTTCGCAATCATGTGATAATGCTATATAAATCTGACTTGGAACTCTTCTAACTGTTACGTCACGTGTATCTATGTATCTATCTTATTAACACCTGTGATAATAGTGACGAAGACAAAAAAGTGACAAGTTATTTAGGGTTATACCCAAATAAATCCATTTACGGGATGAAACAAACAAACTACAAACAAGAGCGACAGAAAAAAAAATTATCAAAGAAAGGAAATTTTTCCCAATCTTAATTCTGTCGATACCGTCGTAACACCAGGACTCTATCGTGGAACTTTGGTCTCCTCGTGTTCCAACAGGTAAGACAGGATATGTACATATCTGCCGACATCAACTAACTGTATTACAATAAGCCAACCTACAAACTTGCAACAGTCTGGCTAGTTATCCAGTTTCTCTTGAGTAGTTTCGCATCATGTGGCCACAATTAATACATATTAGTGATACGATTGCAGCTGTGTTACAGTGCGAGTCGAAGGAAAGGCTTTTAGGAGTCCAAGGTTTTGTTTTCTCTTTACATAGATGCACCACATTTCCCCCACCGCAAGAATATTTCACGGATCTGAAGTTCATTTCGGGTCGGGGTAGGTATTAGCTAAGTAACCTAGGTCCAATTATATGACTAATCCATGTACAACAGATTTAGTGTTGGTTTGGTAACATCATATCGAGATGATAGACAAGGGTGTTATTCTGGGCCGCACTAAAAACGTGGGAGATGTTCATTCTTTGGAACATAAATATTTTCAAGGCATCTGATCTACGTCTGTCTCTCGAATAGCAGAGGGGAACCCATGTGTAGTAGTAATACATTAGGGTAGGTACCTAAGATAGGAGGATTCGCTAGGTAGTTAATCGTCAACATACACGACAGGTCCAGATACGAGAAGTGGAAATTACATATCATCATATATATTCAACGTGATTATTCGTCGAACACGAAGAGAATCGACACACATAGATACAAGTAATAATTTGCATTTTCCTAACATTACCATTGAGATTCCGTTGAGCTTGTAGATTGAACTGGGTACCTACCCATCCCGTCAATTCAACAAGTAGGATGATGTCAATATCGCAACTATCATCACTTCTCGATGGCCAATAGCCACACCTTCAAGAAGTTCAATCCCCTATAACCCAGACATAAACTCATCCGCCTCGTCCTCTACCCCTCCCACCGCCCCGTCCTCCTCTCCCACCTCTGCCGCCTCTCTTCCCCTTGGCCCCCCTGCCCCCACCAACTTTCTCGTACAACTTCTCCTCCCCAAACGCCATCTCGCCAAACCGGACGTAGCTAATGAGCCCGCGATCCACGACCGCGATAATCGCATTGCGCCACGCGTGTTTAAGACGGCGATACATGGCCCCGGCTCCTACCCCATCCTTGCCGTCTTTCACCTCGGGCGGATCCCACGGTGTGCAGTGCTCTAGAAGCGCCGTCAGTTGCTCGAGAGTTGGGACGGATGAGTTGCGCGCGTCTGCGACTGCGATTCGGAAGTCGGGAGATGGGGGCTTGGTTTTGGGGAACGCGGTGCTACTCTTCCACACGTGGAAGTGGATCCGGAACGGCTCTTCCGGCGGTGGGGTGAAAGCTTGGGGGTTGGGGGCAGGTGTGTGTCGCGGGAGCAGGGCGAGCTGTGTGAAGATTGGGTTGTAGGAGCGGTACAGGCCTGGCTTGACGAGCGGTCCGCAGGACGGTATGTGCGTTTGCGATGATATGGGTAATAAAGAGAATAACCACTGCCATAGAGCCTGGGGTAAGGATTTAGCGGAGACTGGCGGTGGTAACGATATTGAAGTCGCTCTCATGATTTTATATCCGGTTCTCCGGAGGTTAGCGTAGACCTGGTATTTCTCGAGGCTAACCTTGCCTCTCTCGCCGTCCTGGCCGATAAGAAGTGCGTATGCTGCCTGGAAACTAAGTGGTATTCCGAGCTCGTAGTCCTCAAACTTTCCGCTAAGTTCGTCATCCTTCTCATTCGCTCCGTCCTGCTTTACCGGGAGGATATCCTCGATACCTCGTGCCGGCCACCAGAGATCCAACGAACCACGTTCGACCAGGTATAAAGCCTCCTCCGGCAATAACCACGTCTTAAGCCACCCCGGCGTCTGCTTATACCCCTCGAGACCAGTGACAACTCGACCAGTGTTCTGGCCAAGGGGCCCCTTGATCTCATTCTCCACGACCACCACACGCTCCCTAGCAAACAACCCCGCGCCCTTCTCGCCCTCCGTCTCCTCCGCGAGAGGTACGTCAACCCATTTATCCGGGAAGTACCAGGCGCGAGTGTGGTCCTTGGGCTTGTGAGAACGGGTGTAGCTCAAGACCTCGTGCATAGCATCGCGGCTAGCGTCCAAGGCACCTTGCTGCGCGCGCGTGCCATGCGACTCGAAATCCTTCTCGCCGCGACGTAGCGTCTTACCCCCGGCCTGCTTCTTGTCGAAGAGCGAAGCGAACAGCCGGAAATCCTGCATCTCATCCGTAAGGGCATCTTCAAGCGACGGCGCCTCATCTGTTCCTTGGTCCCCAGTAGTGGGCGCCAAAGCCGACGATGGAGTGGGATCTTCGTCGTCAAAGGCCATTATGCTTGAGATTTGGGGGGAGTGGTGACTCGGACCCCGGTAGAGTTAGAATCTTTGCGATGGTGTAATTAGTGAAGGTTATCACATGTGAAGCTTGGAATATTATTGCTTAAACAATCTCCCTTCACTTGAAAATAATTGATTCCGGTAAGAAATAGTAAATGCTGCCCCACTCTCATTAAATGCATTTAATATGTCATCAGCACCAAGAGCTATTAATTTATTCTTCTTCTCTTACCTAGGTAAGCTAGATGTTAGATGTTTGCCTTGTGTCTGCGTAGAAGAATCTTAGCTTAGGACCCACTAAGCTCAAGCCAGCCTAGACGACTCAGGTTGTCCAATTAACTTGACCTTTACTCTGTCACCCATATGAAAAATCCGACGGCTGAGTACTTTGCGTTATATACTAAAGCACCAGGTCAATTCTTCAACAAATGGGAGTTTGGCCGAGTGGTTAAGGCGTCGTGTTTAGGTCTTCGAAAGAACACCGTATAACCCGCGATGGGAAACCGCGCAGGTTCGAATCCTGCAGCTCTCAAAACAATTTATCTTTTGGTAAATTCGCAGTCTTTTTTATTAATCAAGTTCCCTACCCCCCTTGGAAATAAGTGTTATTATGTAGTTTCGGCAGCGTGTTCAGGTATTTTTATTTTATTTTTCCATTTTGACTAGCTCGGAGGGAGCGGGGTAAAAGCTTCACAGATACATATCGTCATCTATAATTCCTTCTGATATTTGGTACATGCCTGTAAATAAACTGCATGTAGGTATCCTTTTGTAAGTGACTCAGAAAATCGAGATTTCTCAGCAAGCAACCTACATCCCTTACTTCATAAGTAGACGAATAATATAAATCATTATTTAAAAATTGGCCTAATACGTAAGTTACCTATATGCCAAAATACTTAAGCAGCCTTTATAAGATGTCTTGCTGCCCTATGCGATATGTAGAATAGCGCCAAGGATATAGGCCAAACTTCTTTCATGCAGGAATTCCTTTCCATGCTAACATACCCTTTCTTGTCCAAGCCGGATATCGTAAAGTTGCGGCGTAAATACGCGTAGATGCAATTCCAATAACCCAACTTCTACGATATCAACTCCTTAACCTAGACAGATGCCTTGGTGGCAAGACGAAATAGGTTCCATAATGCATTTCTCCTTTAATCCCGTCGTATCCGTAGGCTGGTTGGCCTATCAACGGATAACATGATATTTCTGTGCTCGTAATTAGAGGAAGGGAGAAAGTAGAGTTGAGGCCATCCAAATAACCGTATTTCCCATGAACGCCCGGATTTCGATGCGCTGGTATCCTATTCTCCGATCTTGCACCTCCCTTTGGGAATATTTCATGACCGTAACGCCGCAAAATCCGACACGACAGTAGGCGTGCCCGTTAAACGCAAAGCTGTTACAATCAAGCCGCGCATTCTCTAAACTCCAACCCCGTTTTCGCATCCCACTCTGAAATCTCTCTGGACGAATATGATTACTAATGAATCATGCCTATGCTTTATTTGTTCGTCTGCATAGACCGTATAAAGGGTTGACGGTATATCCTACTATAACCCTAACCAGAAGAGCTAAGGGGCTAGAAGAGCCTCTCGAGCCCCCTCACCTCCTTAGCAGGTATGTATAATATGAGCAATCAGTTCCATTGCATTATGCATTGGCCCAGCACTCTACTACTGTGGTAGTAGTTCTACTCTTCTCCCATACCAGTTCGGGCCAGTATGATGGTGAAGAACCATTGGCCCTTCGGATGCACGGAAATTCTTAGGCGAGACAAGTTTTCGAACGTCTAAGCCTATGAAAAGTACGCGCCCGTTCGTTAAACTCGGCAAACCGCAATGTTTGGGTATAGTATCCCGCGAAATTGAAGATAGACGCCTCGGCCTCATCAAATTCGTATGATGCCATTCTCATTCGATCAATGGTTTCTTCTGGCCTCCTACTAAGCAATATCCTAGAGACGCTAAAGCATTCGGGTCGTCGGCTAAAACGATGGTTCTCGCCGGCAGCATTGGATTATTTTGGTCGACTGCGGAGGCATCTTTCGCTGCCTGTTCTATGGCATCCATTTCTTCCTTGCATGCTTGATGATCTAGTGGGCATATAACGATAGGCTGTCGAAGGGTGATATCACGGGCCGATGCCAATTGAGCCTGTGTTATACCAAGTGTTAACGATCATCTGCAAACAAAACCCTTCACAACTTTCACCACGCTCGTATCTAACATACCTTAATAGTAAGGAAGAACTCGATCTTGTAGAGTGTAGATGTTGTCGTGAATGATGTGACCTCGTAGTTTGGGAAAGCCGGTTGTCCTCTTCGAATGATTCCATTCGCATCCCTTAGGTCCTTATGCGGAAAGATAATGCCCATATTAGTAACATAACCGTCTTCCGGTAATTTGGCCCCTATCGTCTGTGTATGTTTCTGTAGCCTATTCACTTTCTTAGTCGGCTCATCTCCTTCGGGATTGTACGTAATCTCTTCCTCTATCGCGAGCGTGATCTTCTGTATGGTCACCTTCCTCGCCTTGGCTAGCCAGTCGAGATTAGGGGCCAACTTAATATATACCGTAATAGGATCCATAGGTCCGTAACTCCATCTTGGGAGCGAAATGCCGAGCGTGACTATGTTATCGGTGGTTACGGCCTTGTGTTCGGGTCGGTTATACATCCCAAAGGTCGATAACGTATCGTATCGTTGCAAGGGGACTGGAAACGCATATTTATTCTGGATGCTCTGTCCTTGCTGCACGGTAACCACTAGTTCGTAATATGTCTCTGCGGTCCTGCTTGGGAGTTGTAACGAAGCCGGCGGTATCCTTCTATTCGTTTCTTCACCGCCTCGTCCAAACGGGATAAACAAGACGAATGGCAGGTCCATCGTCATGACATTCTCTGCTTCCCTTCCTGTTGCGCACCGGTATAGTAAAAGTTCCTTTCCAACAACGTCGGTAGTATCGCGTCGAGGTGTCCCGAGGTGGCGCTTGGCTACATTTTCGGCCGCTGGGTGGATTGTTTCTCTTCTTTGTAGACATATACGCACTAGAGAGATAGCGACGGGAGCGGAATACCCTGATGCAGGCCTAATCTCGACCTTACCTTCAATGCGCGGCTATAGACATGCGTTAGTCGAGTTAGGTAGTTAGAGAGGCTTCGAGTCATGCTTGAATTCGGGTTATCCAAGCCGCGAACCCCACGTCGAGGAAGCGGAAGTGGAAGTGGAAGCGGAAGCGGGAGTGGAAGCTAAGGCCGAGATAAATGGGATTGATGCGCAAACTCACCAACGTCGCCGAAATACCAGGATACCCAACCAGAAAACTGCTATTTGGAGGGCCAGAAACCCGAACCAAGGCTTGCACTCGTTCTGCCATCCTCCTTACGCGCTGTGTCCGGTAAGTGGAAGAAAAGGCAAATGTTTAGTGTCGGCCGGGCGCATCTATTCCTCGCGGACGGCTGTAAGCCGACACCCTCTTGCGAAATGCGGTCTCTGCACAATCCGGTATATGCCGTGGAAATGCGCATTACATGTCAAATATTAGCCGTCGCAGTAATGTCGTCGAGGTTCGAGTATAGGTGTGATCGGTAAGCGAAGTTATTATCGTCGAGAGTGGTGTCGCTTAAGTGTTACCTGTCAAGGGAATTGAGGGTGGAGAGTCGCAAAAAGGCGGGACGCAGCAATTGGTAAATACGTATTAGGTACAGATTAGCTTGGTGACTTGGTTGCTCGGTAGCTGATGGAGACGGGCAGGCCGGTGGCTGAGATAGGGACGCGAAATCGACGGGCTGTGGACTGGACTATTGACCGGTGATCGACTGGCGGGTAGGTGTGTAAAGTCACAGCCCGCTCAGTTTCCACAAAGATCGATAGGCGAATTGATAACAAAATGGTATAAAAAAACGAGCGGAGTGGGCTATCCCCTGAAGGTTACTGCTCTCGATTTCTAGGTGTTGAAGCTGGCAGGTTTGTAGCTCCGTAGCTCGGCTGCTAGGACTTGGCTTGTATTGCTACGAGTATGCTACGTAACGAAGCCGGTATACACCAAGATAACGTGCGGGCAGCCAAAAGGTTCACCGCGGAGAGGGGGGGAATAAGGTTCTGGAAGACAAGTTTACATTGAATTGGACCTTTTTGGACCTTTTTTCCCTCCCCCGGAATATGCCAGAAAGTAAGTGAATGTATTGCACCCGTGTGCCAGTGGATTCAACTGCTTTAACCCCACAAGTCCTATGGGGGGTGGGAAGCAAGCCAGGGATTCTTCCTATGAAATGCGTGGTAAAAGGTAAAAGGCGTCTCTTAAGACTTGGATGTTTAGGGATGTTTAAAGATGTTTTAGGGAGTTTAGCATACATACATGTAGGTAGGTAGGTAGTATGGACATAGTACCTATGGTACTGCTTACTGCCTATGTACGTAGTACCTAAGGTATGTACCTAAGTGAAAGATGGGAAAATATGACAGATACCACCTGCCCGAAAGTTTAAAGCTGAAAGGGGAAAATGGCAAGCTGTAGGAGCACGAGGATTTGGAGAGACTTCCACCATCTTTGAATTAAAACCAATAGACGGCCGTTCCGATTTGGGCGGTTAGGCGTAGTGGAGGTACCTAGTACATATCTGACATATATCAGGTACCTACAAAGACGAGCCCCGAGTATAAAATATCAGGTACCAGTAACTTACCGTATCGTACCAATGTTACCCACCGACAACCTATTAGATGTACATAACGAGTACTTCGCTGGGTATTTCTCTATGATGTACCTAAGGTACCTATTGAAGGTATGATATGTATATTGATATACTTGGCTTCACACTTATAAATCTTACCTAGGTAGGTATGTCTTGCGCAACTGTGTTGTTATAGTTGGGTTAATTGAGTTGTTAATGACGACAGAAGTAAGCTACATCAACCATTAATATCAGCCAAACACATTGACATCGCAGATACGATAGGTAGGTATAGAACTACCGTAGAGCTGATTTATCATTACAATAAAATGAGTAACCTTAGGTAATAAATTGTGCACTTGTCTTTTCTACTTAGAAACACGCGTACATATCGATACTACCTAGGTATGTTCTTTTGGAGGTAGACATCCCGCCCCCTCGCAATATCGAACATTTCCTATTTCAACAATTATATAACTTAGTAACACGGAAAGATAGACGGGGAATTAGTGTTATAATGTGCATGACCACACGTGGGAGTGTGACTTCGGGCGAGTGAAACAAACCGCCATTTGCATAGAAGCCTATTCCGACGCAGACGTGTACCTTCACGAAAGCCTACCTACCTATGAGGTATGTACAGAAGGGTTCTTAGCTTGGGGGCCATGTACTATGTATGGTAGGAGCCTGAACCTGGCCAACTGGATGAGGCTGATGACCCTGAAGGCTACCCCTGCCTAGGCTGCTAGGTACTGTCGATACCATGCAGGTGTTATTTTTGCTCTTATCAAGTTGTCTTATTACCTTCATACATAGGTATGTAGGTAGTTAATCTACTAAACCAACAAGTTAGGCCTTAATCACTGAGCAAAGCTGCAAGTATATTAAGTTTCTAGTCTTAACAACTCGCTTGTAGAAGAGAATATAGCTACCAATTAATCTTTGTCAGGATAAACCGAGCTTAACCCTTCAACTTCAGCCCTCAGCTATGCTTAGCGCTTACAACCCACAACTCACAACCCACAACCCATAACCAGTTCTATGTAGGTATGTAAAGTCCTACATGTATGCACAGCACCACACCAATGTAAAGCCGCATAGGTACGCACGTCTGGCACCTTTGCCGCCAGCAGCAATGTAACCCCCCAACGCGCCATCAATTTTACGGCGGGAACCCTACCTATGTTTCCGGGAAATCCTGGGATGATTCGCAGGTGTTGCTCCCACGTGTCCCCGCGTTTTTAATCCGTAGGTGGTAGTAACTACCTCCTATGTAGACAAAAGAGACTAGGTACCTAATAGATAAAAATGATAACGGGATAAGATGATAGACCGCAAATGTGACCTGCATGTCTAAGTCCACTGTCTTTTACTATGTACATGCGTACATGTGCTACCACCTACCAGCCCTAACTAACCCTTGTCCAATCAACTTAGGGCATATTAGCCCCACATCGGCCCCTAGACTTGGATGTTTTAGCCTCCTCCACTCCGCGACCCCCACAACTCTTCATTGCTGAATCGTCACTTTTTTTAAACTTCCGACTTCATGTCATTCGTCATTCGTTGTTTCATTAGGTACGATCCCGTAGCACTAGACAGACCTGTGCTAAGAAGTCTTAGGGTCCCGATCCCGTAGTCCCAGTTTCCCGGATATGCTGCCCGTCTTAAGAGTTCTTCGACACAATGTCCGTCACCCTACACACCACTCAGGGTGATCTCAAAATTGAGGTCTTCTGTGAAAGCGTGCCCAAAACCGCTGAGGTACGTATATCCATGCAACTTGAGCCTTCACTTCGACACCATCAGCCAACTTACATTCATATAGAACTTCTTAGCATTATGTGCATCAAACTACTATCACCAGTCACCAATTCACCGACTGATCCCTGGGTTCATGGTTCAAACAGGTGGCCCAGCAAACCCCACGCCAGATAACCCAAAAGGCGGCCGGTCAATATGGGGCGGGACATTTGAGGATGAGATCCGGCCAGCCCTTAAGCACAATTCCCGTGGAATTGTATCAATGGCAAATAAAGGACCCGGGACCAACGGCTCGCAGTTTTTTATTATCTTCGATAAGGCGCCTCATCTAGATGGCTTAAATACCGTGTTTGGAAAGCTTATTGGGGACGACAGTCTCGCTACTTTGGCCAAACTAGAAGCACTCGAAGTGGACAAGAAGAATCGACCAAAGGAGAAGGTGTTGGTCGAGAAGGTGACCATCCACGCTAATCCGTTAGCAGCGTGAGTATCATATCATAATCTTACTCAACAACACCACATGAAAGCCCGCGGCCAAACCCTATCCAAACACGTCTATATTTGAAGCTTCTACGTCTTGGACTTCTATACGAGCTATACCTCATGGACGCCCAACTATTAAATTATGCGGTCCTAATTCATCCAACGGCAAATAAATAGTGTGCAATGGAAAAATTGGTTGAGAAATGGGGGTATGTTCCATAAACGAGTCTAATTCTCCGACAATATAATATACCAGAGAGGTCCAGGCTTGTTTGAACTTGTCAGTCGAGTAAATGCGTAGTTGCCGTCGACAGGTACGGCAGAATTGCGAATCGTAGATAGGTAGGGTTGAAAAGAAAGAAGTCTATTCAACTTAGCCATTAAATTTTTTTATGCGGCTTTAGTGGGCAACTGCCTAAGCACCCAGTCCTCTTGAACCCATAATCCAACAAAGTGCAAGAACAACTTGAGCAGGCGCGTACTTGCGGTTCCTCGTAGATTCGAATTCAAGCAGGTACCTTTTACCTACCATAGCGGGAATACTCGGTTTCGAATATATATAGTTATATGCATAATGCTTATTTTCTATAATAATGCCTAATCAAATGCTAAAAGTGCATAAACCTTAATTGTGGTACAATGCTTTCAGTTTACACAATGCTTTGAGAAGGTACAATGCTAATATTAATACTTTTTAAAAAAAAAAAGTTTAAAAAAATAAAAGAAATTTCCTTTATTTTTTAAAAATAATTTTAGGAAACGTAATATATACAAATAGACCAATCTTGCTTAATAAAATAAAAATAATTAAACTTTATATATAATAAAAACCTTGTTTTTCTTACAAATATTGTTAGCATTGTACTTTCCGAAAGCGTTGTACAACCTAAAAGCATTGTACCGTAATCAGGCATTATTATACAAGTCAATCATTTCAAGATTACAACCGTTACACGCCACCATATTTTCCCGCTATGGTACCTTAGGATGTAGCTACCTACATATAGGCATCAATTATTTTATTCGAAGTTATTTTCCTATCTCTTTCCAATATCAACCACACAACCTCTCACTCATCACCAGATAGTGTCACGCGGATCAACTCCTCTAGGTCAACCTTCCCGATATTTTTGAACTTGATTCCAAGATTACATTAATATATCTTACCTGTAAGCTAGGTAGGCTTCGTTTCTGCCTCAACTATCATCCAAGCTGCAAATAACTCTCCTACGCGTCCACCATCATGGCCATCCTTGAAGCCGTTCCTAGTATAAAGGTTACCGTGCGCATTAACGGTGTAGACTGTCCGGAATACGATGACCCTAATGCTCCCGAGCAGCAGCCCAGTCGTCCAACATCGTCGAAATACATTGAGTCACCCGATAACACCGAGTTTACTCTTTGCGTAAGCATAGATAAGGGTTATGACTGGGGTGACAAGAGCGACTGTCTTTATTTCACCATGCGGGTCGATTCTACTTGGATTCAGAGTCCTATCATCCATAAAAGTGAAATCACGAATGGCCATTCTGAGGTGGTGATCAAATACAAAAGCACGTTCTGCGAGAAGACTAAATCCTGGTTCAAACATGCACTTAAATTTTCTACGGTAAAAATCGGTAAGTTAGGGTTAGGGTTAACGTATAGATGGAGATTTATAATTCATAAATATCGGATACTAACTTTGAGTATTTAAGTCGAGGGCGTGACGAAAGAACGCATGGAGAAAGATCAACAGGTAGCCAACAACCTCGGACTAATCGAGGTTGAAGTAGAACGCCGAATCTATCTTGGGAAGGATCCCAACCACCATGAGAACATTGATCGAGAGGTTTCTTCTTTCGAGTTTGCCGAGAAGTCCCTAAAAGGCAAATCGATTTCCCATGGAACCATGTGAGACAGCAAGCTCTATTCTCTCTGCATAATATCCTAATTTACTACTCTAGTTTATCCACTGGTATAAAGGCTCCACGCCCTAATTTTGTGCAAACCAGCCTCCTCCCGGGTGATGATGGGCCTATTGCCAGCTTCCAATTTCGATACAGATCAAAAAGTAAGTTCTCTTCGCAAAAATCATTCACTTCTCTTGCTTATCACCAGAACTAGGGGCTCTCCAGCAAGAGTTGATAATCCCACGGACTCCACCCAGATCACCAAGTCTAGACGGGCTTTCTACAGCTGAAATAAACCGACTAGCAAAGGAGAGGCTTAATGATATAAATGTAAGTTTTAGCTATTTATTATCAAGTAGCACAACTAACTATACATCTAGGCAAAAAAGCAGCTCGCCAAAGAAGAACCGAAATCTATCAAACGTGAGATTGATGAGGTTTATGATCTAACTGAAGATGATACATCAGTTCGCCCTACGAAAACTCGACGTCTTACATCTGAATTTATAGACCTTACTGATGACTAAGTTCAAGTCATGAGGTATCATTAGGCACTTTACGGTCCATTCAAGTTAGCTAGTAGTGCTACGTCGATTTATAGGGTGGTCTTTTACCTATTATGTCAAAAGCTAGGTAAACACCTTGAGTGAAGCTCGGCTTGCTTGCTGGGCTACTATAATACTCAAGAGAAAGAAGTTCGCGTACAGATAGGTCTACTGCTATTGCAACTTGCAAGGCCTTATACTATTTCCAATCCAAGATTTTGATAACGAGCCCATAGAACATCTTAGTTTTAGCGAATAACAATTCGCTGAGATAGAAATGACTACACATTATCCCCTAGATAGAAATCTAAGAGTGAAGATTGTCTGATAGGGGGAAAAGAAACGCGTTGAACTTGCGCGAGTGGCGGGAAATTTAACGGCGAGCCCGTAAATATTATACCGAGTTCATATCGAAAGGCCGGGCGGGATGTAAACATCGTAGGTCATAGTACACTGGCTATAGCTGCCAGGTGTATGATCTGGAAAATATACCTACGAGTCTTCGGACTTCCTTGAGATGTCAAAGGCTAAAAGTAGAGATGGAATCTATGATGATAGAGATCCAGATCCCAACGTTGGACATTCGCCATTCAATGAGGTCTGGAGGGTCAATATATCTTCAAAAGGTATCTTCATCATGTCTGCCCACTATGGTCCACGACCTATTTAGATAACGAATCCAAATATCACTATATAGGCACCTAATAGACGCCATGTAGATGGAAACTTCGCATACCGGCTTAAGGAGCGTATATTATCAACCCCCCCCTTATCTAGTTCTTGGAAGACGAAGACTTCCTATATGTATAAATGGAGATGAATAACAAATTACTAGGTTAGGCAACTTGCGACTCAACGGTTGAAGCTTTTGTTTATATTATGACTATCAGATATACTTTAGAGAGTTCACAGGCAACTATATTTAAAGTGACCTGTAGGACATAGCGTTGACGATGTTATAGAATATCTACGATAAAATTATTACTCCGGTCCATAGACCTAGTTAGGTGCTCTCGAATTCCCCAACGCCTCATTATTGTACCAATACCTACAGAGTTTCATTCGTGGCATAAACCAGTGGCCGTGTAATGAACCTTGACCAAAGATATAAGATATCCAAAGATATAAGATATCCAAAGATATAAGATATATACATTCAGAACGCCAGTGACAGAGCCAGATGCCAATGCAGAGAATGGTAAATGTTTTCAGATTAAGTTCTCTGACATAAATCCATACCGTACTAACTTTGCCACAACAAAACTAACATATACACCGTGCTACTCTATTAACCACCAGCTTCCTAAAGATCTGTGTGTTTTCCGCTACGGACCCAAGTATAGAACGGATTGACTATGGAGGACCTTTAACTCCCACGCTCTCGACTCACCGAACCCTAACGCTACACAGACATGATTCAACAGATTCGATCTACCAAAGAGCTTAACTCTCATAGCAGTATATCGGTGCGCTTTGACGGCGCCACCGAACTATATAGACCCGGCGCCTATGGCCACACTTTGGCTGATGGATAGTTCGGATCTTGTCAGCGCAGCACGGCCGCCCTTTGGGATGCTGAACTCTGTTGCTCGATCGAATCTGAGATATATATAAAGGGGCTACCCCCCGCTGGACTTGAAGAGGAGCAAGGAAATGAGATAGATCTGTTCCGTGTTTCTTTCTCCCTACTTTAACCATTTATTTATCTATTCAAGCACTCGAAACGACAGGGTGCCTAGCCAAACATTCATGATGAGGGATGGCATTGTCCTGCAAGAAGGGTATGTTCTTCTCGACCGTAACTATTTTTTTCACTGCAACTGACAAACACAAGTCCCATTACGGATTTCTCGCCTTTAGCTGCCATGACATCGTCTGGCGTCGCCTTCCTCTACACCGGCATTTTCGTCTACTCCTGCCTCTGCATAACTATAGGGTTCAAGATAGCCCACTCGAAATGGAAAAACAAGGATATCATGGGCATGCCGCCGCAGGCCACCTTTATCCTCGCCGGCGTCTGCTTCACGCTCTTCTTCGTCGTATTCCTCGTGCCCGTCTTCATCGTGTGTCTCGTATACACAGCAGCCCACGGGCACGCGTGCAAAAGCCGCAGCCGCCGCAGCGATGGCACAACAGCCTCGCGTCCGCGTCGCAATCGATTGAGGTATCTCAACCTGTGGGATCTTAGTTCCAACCTGAGCTCGAGCGGTAGCAGCTCCGACGATAGCTTCAGCGACAATGCTAGCGAAGCCTCGCTTTCTTCCCACGGAACGGCCCCGCCGCACTATAACCAACACCGCAGAGATACCCGGGTCGATCTCGAGACCGAGGCTGCCCGCCCCGAAACACCCCCGCCGGCGTATTTCCCCCCAGATCGTATTGCGGGGGAGACGCTCACGGACGGGTGCGATCGGTGGTCGAGAACGTGAGTAACAATTCCCATCTGGTCGAGGTCTACCTCGCCAACTAATACTTGACATAGGACCTACACTTTACGAGAATCGGAACTACCATGATCAAAGTAGATACCGATTTACCTAGGGGTAGTCATGGCATATGCAGCGATGGTATTTAGCATTTGGATTATAATAAGAGTTGGTTAAGCGGCTTACTTAGCCACTCGTTGCGCATATGTAAATGGAGGCTATCTCCAAAATACCTTATACATTTAAATATATATTAGAAAGTCCTTTCAGACAAGATTGCCTTTGTATTTTTGGGAATGCATCAAACGGGTTTATCCTTCATGGGTATTCCGGAGGGGGAAGATAGTATAGCATTTCACCGTAGTTATTGAATAAACACCTTAACTATTTAATTACTATGAAGTCAATCTAGATCAATCCATATGAATCGTGTCATAGGTAGAAGACTCAAGAGAGCATAGACCAGACGTCGACTTACAGGAAATCAGAAAATACGGGGAAGTATAATATTATTAAATGTCGGACAGGATTATATATTATATACAAGAAGACTGAAGAAAAATGGGCATTCCGTATCATCACAGGGGCAGGCAAGCGAGCGCAACCACCGGCATCGCATATGTACCTATGTATCATGACATGTCTCATGGCAAGCATCACACGTACTGAATTAAATACAGCTGTGTCATAACCCCGTCTCACTCTTAGTCCCAGCTGGGCTACGCCACTATGAGGTGCCTGGCGCCTAAGCCGGGAATAACCTCGTACAGTACGGGAATGATTTCGACGGCCAGCCAGCCGATTCCTATGATACTTAGTTAATATATATCCAAGAGATACCCCCGCTAGTCTCGGATAATAATAAGATGTAGCTTATTTCGAATAAACACAGCACAGATAAAATATTGAAGCAAAGGGGGGATACTTACCACAGTACACAACCAACTTCGTAACAACCTCGACATCATACCGCACCCGCGGCTTTACTAGTCTAGAGAAGACCTCCTTCTCACCCAGCTCATCATGTTGCCCTACTACTATATCCGGCTCCCCACCTGTCTCGGCCGGCGAGACCACCACGGTGCCCTCTCCCATTAGTTTCTCGTAGTCGCTCGGCTTATTATGAGCGCCGTTAATATTGCTAACGGCCGAGCTCCGCGCATTATCAATTTCTTCTTGCTGCCGTAGATCCTGCACGCTGGCTCTATTACGCAACGCGCCGTTACTCGTACTGCTATTAGTAGCGGCATTGTTTTCTGCATTTCCAGCTCCCGCACTGACGCTTTCCCTGCGCCTGCGCTCGCGGTACGCCAGCGTCTCGTATGCGTCGGCCGCGCTCTGGGGACCAACACTAACGGAACGGCCGCGGCCGGGGTGTCGTACAGCTGTGATTAAGCTGGGTAGATCGCTCACGTTAGGCATAACGTTGTCGACGCGGAGACGCAGAGGAATGTTCTTGTACTCGGAGGCGGGCATGAAGAAGCGGCGGGGCAAAATGAGGCCCCAGATTTCGATGAGCCGAAACAGATGCGGTAAGCCTTTTAGTAACGACGGCTTAGCTACCTCGCGCCATGCGAATATGACCAACACGCCGAACACGATACGCAGCGCGACAACCGGCCATCCTAGAGCGACAGCGTCAAACGGAATGTCGGCCCACGATGATCGTGCAAAGCGCCATGTACCAATCTCAAGTCCCATCATGACACCCGCAAAGGCCACGCTGTCGTCGAAGCAAGGGCAGTCATCCGCGGGTTCAGGGTGTACACGAATTAATATTATAATAAGAAGTAATAGACCGCATAGGCTTGTCCAGCTATCCTCGAGATAAAGATCGAGGACAGGACCGCCGTAGAACTCGACGAGAGATATGATAGCGCCCATGAGGGAGCCGATAATGACGTCGACGAAGCCGTGCATACCGCAGTAGAGGCGGCCGAAGACGATGCTAATCGCGTAGAAGTAGGCGAGCGCCTCGAGGGCGGAGCGTGCGGCGGGCTGAAAAGGGTTATCGGGGTCGTGGAGGCATAGGATAGCGTAGACGGCGACAGAGACGGCGTTGGCGGAATGGGTCGAAGGGAAACCGTACTCGAGCGCTGCGGATCCAGACATGGTGATACGTTGGAGGGGCGGAGAGAGTGGTCGCGGTAGTGAGAAGAAGTCTTTAACAAAGCCGGTGAAGAAGACGCCCGTCGCAAGGATGTGTACGATTCTGGTGGTCCACGTCAGTAGCTGGTCGCATTCCTACTTCATCTGGTTTCCTCTCAATTGGGATTGGGATAGATAACCGTACCCTTTCCCAAAGGAAGCATTCCCACACCAGAACATTATAGGTAGGCCGATCATGAAAAAGGTATGGGTGCCGAGGTTAGCCGTGATGGCGAAGTAACTGTCGAGCGCAGGCGATCGCAAAGTGGCCTGTAGCCAGGCTAAATAGGGTGTCTCCCATCTGACGAGAGGGAGAGCTCGTTGTCGTAATTCGTACCGCCATTTCGGAAGAGCGCGCTTGTCTGTAGCAATACAAGATAGATCAGTTTCCACCTCTTTCTCTTTTACTAGGTTAGTAGAATAATAATGGTGGCACATACAATGATCTAAACTCCGCAACCCGGCATCGATCACCGGAGGCTTCTCTTCGACATCCTCTACGCTCTTTATAGGCCCAGCACCGCCGTTGGCGTGGGCATAGTTAGTTATATTCATCGGATCCGGGGGTCTGTCCTCTTCAGTCTGGACGCTAGCATGAACGGTCGGGAGGCAACAGGCGATGCTCCCGTCCCGGTCGGGGTCGGGTCGGGGTCGGGGTCGGGGTCGAATCAATTCTTGGAGTTGTGAATCGTGAGCGATGTCGACGGTCGCGCATCGAAATCGATCCAATCTCGGCGGTTAATTTCGGACTGCGATGGTCTAGAAATATTAATCTAGGTAGTAATATTATAGAGGAAGAGAAGGCGACTAAAAGAGGAATATAGGGATGTAGGTAATAAGGTAAAAGATAATCAAGAATAAATGTGAGTAGGATTCAGTTGATCGATTAATCGTCCCAAGCCACAAGGATCACCGCATAGAATCGTAGTTGGTTTTCCTTCTTCCCTCTTCCCTCTTCCTTCTTCCTATAATCTTCCCAATATTTCGCATAGATCGAACCTAGGAGTTAAGTTTATGTGGATTTGGATTTTATCTTTTTTTCTTATCTTGATTGCAATTGTTTTCCTTTGAATTGCTTGCTGCTTGCTTGGATTATCCCCGTCCCGTCCCCGTCATTGCACATTGCAGAATGGTAAAGTTTTAGAGTTGGCATCATCTCAACTCTAAAAGTCGTAGGTCCAACCACAAATCAGAAATACATTAGGTACATGTAGGTTAAGGCAATTGTGTTTTCCTTCAAGCCTCTGCGGACCCCTAAAAGCCGTTGGAGGTGATCATCTTTCAGGGGAAAAGTTGCATGTACTATGTAACTTGCAGAAAGGCTGAAAGGCAAGCCACCTAAATCTACCTAAGAGCTTGGCGGTACCAAGTTACTTTTCCCGGATTTTCGTATCTTGTACGAATTAAATGTCACTTAATCGAACCAGTAGGTACATTAGGTACATTAGGTACATTAGGTACATTAGCTTTGTTTAAGCTTACTATACATATGCACGTGATCAACATTTTAGGTACATATGTATCTCCGTATTGAGAATTGAATATGGCTTAGGTACCTACCTAATGGATAGAGATATGAATGAATGTGGATATGGAGGCATCGCTACTTGTACAGGTACATACCTAGGTATGTAATAATGAAATACCAATAAAGAAAAATGGTAATAATTTCCATATCCTCCCATACAATAGAATAGAAGAAATGCAGTCCCTGGCCGGAAAGCATTGCTTCATCTCGGGCGGCAGCCGGGGTATCGGATTAGCCATCGCCAAGCTCTTCGCCGCCCAGGGAGCAAGGTGCACCCTTATCGGACGTAATGAAGACACTCTCCTCAGTGCTGCAAATTCTCTACACCGACAAGAAGGCTCCTTACAACAGCATTCCACGGCCGCCTTCGACGTCTCGACGCAAAATGGCTGGGAAAAGCTGACATCCGATCCCAAATTAGTATGTATTCTCTTGCTATGTTTCTGTACACGACACTGATATGGATATGATATCATAGCAAACCTGTGATATTCTCGTCAATGCTGCTGGCATTTCGCAGAACTCTTTCTTATTCAACACTAGCAAATCAGACGTGACTGACATCATTGCCACTAACCTCACGGGTACCATATGGGGTTGTAAATACTTCATACCCAAGATGATGAAGCAGAGAAAGGGTAAGTTGGTTACACGCCGACCTTTTCTCAACTTACAACTAACATTTGCACCTTGTTATTACAGGTTGTATTATTAACGTGGCTAGTCTGCTAGCTACTCACGGGGGACGGGGGGCAAGTGTCTATGCCGCGTCAAAAGCCGGCGTCGTCGGTACGCACTCGGTCATTTCTTCAAGCTCGCAAGCTAACTAGACATGCCTGTTCTAGGTCTAACGCGATCTCTGGCCTGGGAAGTCGGCCGGTTTGGCATTCGTGCCAATGTCCTCCTGCCCGGATATATCCAGACTGATATGACGAAAGGTGACATCTCATCCTTCCTGACTTTTTTTTTTCTCTCCCCCCGCCTGCTCAAACCCGTTCCCCTAACCGATCCTCTTACAAAGTACACGATTACTAATATACAGGCTCGACAGACATGGATCGGAAAAATGAGCTATCTGCTCTCATCCCTCTTGGACGCCTCGGTTTGGTCGAAGAGGTAGCAAATGCTGCATTATTCCTAGCCCAAAATTCCTACGCACACAACTGCGTGCTCAATATCGACGGAGGCTTAAGTGCAGCGTAAATCTCGTTGAGTTCTCATTTGCCAAAGGCGACGAACACTCAATCGATGATTTCTATCGCGCCGGTACCGGCGTCATCATCAATAATGACCACGTCATCGTCATTCTTCACCTTCTTGGCTGCTGGAGATGCTCCATCTTCCGTTATTAAACGCTTCTTAGGGTCCTTAGGCTCTCCATCAGCAGCACGCTTGCCATTAGTCTGGCTAATCCCGTTGCTCTGAATAGTAAGCACCCTCTTCGGTTGACGAGGGATGCTAGGTTCTTGGTCGACTTGGAGACCTTCAATGGGTTTATCCGCGAGCTTGCTACAAAGGGAAGTTAGTTATTAGTATAGTGAGAATTGTTTGCTACGACATACGCTTCCTGAATGTTAATAACAACGTTGATGAAGGTATCGTCATCATCCTCATCTACGATAGTGACAAAACTGTTTTGCTTGACGCCTATAAATTATTAGATATGTCAATAAAGATGTGGGCGTTGGAACCGACCGAGTTCGTTAAGATTTTTATCAAGATTATCCGTCTCGTCAGGATCATATAGTAAGCCAGCATCACTATTAACGGCAAATTCCTTCTCGCCGTAACCTAGTTCTTGTTTAATAAATTCTACTAGATCGTTAAGCGTCGCTTTTGATAGATCAACATTAATATTAGCGTTGTAGGCGCCGCAAACTGGGCATTCCGGGTTTGGTAGTCGAGGACGATCTGTCCCTAGTAACCTCTGAGGCGCAAAAGGCGTCAAGAATACCTGAAATGTCAGTGGTATGCACAAGTCTAAGGAGCTACACCACTCACCTCTCGCGCCTTGTCATATTCCCCTCGAAGAACTTTGAACGACTCGAGGACGGAAAGGCCAGCAACGATCGCGTTTGTGGTCGCGATAGCGGGAATAATGTTGCCGGCCATCTGTTTGATATCGAAACGTGACTTGGCTTCTATTCCGAAGATATGCGATCGAATGTTCGCGCTAGCGGCGACGAAGTCGAGTGTGTCCTGATCATCTTTATCAAAAGTGATAGTAGGTTTTGGCGAGTCTTCACTACGTGTCGCCAGTAACTTCAGCATTCGCTTACTTAAGCGGTCTAGGCTATCGTTGAAAACTGCCAAATTTTCCTCCAAAGTCCATATGCGCTGGCCATCCTCGAGGATGTGGTCTTTCGATGCGAGGGCCTCAGCTGCTTGGCTTATCAACGTCTTGTATTCGAGAGGCTTGGGTGGTTCTCTCGACTTCCACATATCCTTCATAGAGCGTAAGCGAACAATGTCTGCATTGAAAACCTTGTCGAATAACATCTCCGAGAACTGCTCCGTGCCAACTGATTCTCTTATCTTTCTTAATGATTCTGCCTCCTTTTTGAGCTCTGCAATCTCCGATGCGTTATCTTCGTTCTCGCCGAGATCGAGGGAAGCTTGGTCCTCGCTTGTACCGTAGATTTCGTTAAGCAAGTAACTCTTACCCCAAACTATACAGTGGATGGGTTGACTCGGCGTGCTTCGAATCGTGCAAACGGGGAAGGTCTTAGGCGCCTCCTTTGTGGTGCAGTCATAACAAGCTGTAACACCTTTTTTAATGACTTGAACTTGTCCATTAAACCCTGTTGTTCCGCTCTCGATTAGAGGGACGTTGGCCGCTAAACACATTCGATTCACATGACGTCGCGCCTCGAGGTTGTCCAACGCATTAAACACTACTTTGAAGCCTCTAAACCATTCGACATGAAATTGTACGTCCTTAATATTGGCGTGGTGCGCGACAATCTTGACGTTCGGGTTGAATACTGCCGCCGCCTCCTTAGCTACCTAACCGTGTGGTCAGTACGTCATTATACCATACTATCCTGTTCGATCTATAGTTTGCTCGTACCAGGGCTTTGGACTTCCCGATATGTTCGTGTCGGAAGAGGAACTGTCGGTTCAGATTGCTCAAGTCGATTGTGTCGAGGTCAACGATGTGAATTTCGCCGAAGCCGGTGAGGGCGAGATTTTTTAACAGTTCACAGCCGATTCCACCTGCGCCAACCATAAGAACTCGGGCCTGTGAATCTAGTGTTAGCGTGAATTTAGACTCCAAAGCCGGATGTAGATCCATCTTGCAGTCTGATGGATTTGAATACACAATAAAGTGGGCACTAGTGTAGGCTACAGGTTGGAAACGTGGACGAGATGTTGTTGCGCAAGGTTGCTGAGGCTGTGGTGATAAATCGCAAACAGCCCATCTAACCTAAGATCGACCGTTCACGGTGCGCGCAGCGGGAGGAAGGGTGCAGGGCGCAAACGAGACGATGCCGTGCAGGATGCAGTTCGGCGACTTACCTCCTTGACATGCGCGTTCAGCGAGGGGCCAAGAGATCGGCGGTTGAAGGTATCTCGTGCCACTGCCATCTCGAACAGCTAGCTACCCAAGTCACTATCTGGGAAGATCTATTCGTCGATGCATATGATGATGTAATCTGTAGTAGAGTGTAATATGCGTACTAGATAGGAAATAAGAAATACGGCTAAGGATTAGTAGGGGGGGTAGAAAAGAAAGAGAGAGAGAGAGAGAGAGGAGAGCAAAAGAATAGAGTAGACGGAGTAAAAGGGAAAAAGAAGCTTGGTGTGAAAGATGATGAGACGATGGAAAGCAAGATGTATTAAAGAAGGCGCCGCCAGCCTTGGAGAATGCTCGAACAGTAGTGGCTCAATTGGAGCCGGAAGTAATAAGTGTGACGCTCCTTGCTCCTGCCTATGCTAGTATGACCTCGCAACTCGGGGCAATCGGGGGACTAGGTAATGTCTTAACCGTAAGCTTTTAAGGTTAGTAACCCCCAAGTTGAATGCAGTTGAATGCAGGCAAGCATTTACATACACTAGAAGCCGCCAAGCAACCAAGGCAGGTCGCAAGCTTCCGTACAGGTATGTACCATGCTACTCCTGCTACCGGGAATTCACGCTATTGGGCTGATGTATCATACTTACTACCCACTAATTTCCAAACACAGTATGCAGGTTGCACATCATTTGGTGGTCCGCGCTTTCAACGCGGAGCACTCTCCTGGGATTGCCAAGCTTGTATACGTACATATGTAGGTCAGGTACCTAGGTACCTATGTATGTTCACGGATCTGTACATCAGGTGTACTAAACCAATATTGAAGTAGTGTATACTAACCTAGTATGTATACTAGTATCTACGTAGCTCAGAGCTAAAAGAATTGAGTGCAAGGACCGATAAAAATAGTGTACATACATTTACTTGAGCTGAAGAGAGATGATGCCTCTTTTTATTTGTATGAAATAAACAACAGTTACATTGGATTCTTTTGGAGTTTCATTGAAACGCTTCCTCCGCGTAAAGTCCTGGGTAAATATTTTGTCAAATACTTTTCAGGTTCTATTTAATGTTTGTAGTTCCCTTCCCCACCGCGCCTAAGATTTGGGCTCAAGAACCAAACAACTGGATCATCTTTTACAGGTTTACTAACTACACATTTACTGATTACGGTTCAGACCTGGTCCATTTCAGCTTGCTATAATGTCGGATGACGAGGCGGATCCAGAGCTTCTTGCTCTTCTAAGGCATCATTTCCAAGGGAAGCTAATCCTGGATGAAGAACCAGAGACTGGCGTCTTGGAGGGCGCCGAATATGTCTACGACAACTCCATCGATGTAGCTTTAAACATGAGTGCGTCCAAAAATGCTGCAGCTTTGATTTACCAGCAGATGCAGCAAAAAGGATTCTCGACCGCGAGTTGGTCCGAACATGAATTACATCCCAAGACAAAAGATGAATCCACCATTGCCTTCATTTTTACCATGGACCTGCTCAATTTCTCATTCTGGTCCCTACACCCGGAAGAGGAGCGCTTTGCCATCTCATACCGAGATAAGACCTGGACCGGATACTGGAGTCTAGTAGCTTCATTGCAGAGAGCACTAGAAGAAGGTGGGTTTACTATATCATACTATATTATCAAACACTCGACCGCTTCGTTACTCGGAATTTTCCTTGGTGTCAACATAGCGTGTCTTCCAAGATGAGCATTCTCAATTAATCAATATCAAGATATCCCCATAACCGATCCGCATTACTGGCAGAACGAAGAGGAGTGCAACCTTGAGTCCCTCAGATACGTTTTCAGGTCGTGCACCGAGGAAGAGATCCCCCTGCTGGAAGCAAGGCTTTCTTGCCTAAGGGAAGCAGGAAAAGTTCTATATGAAGTAGGTAATCCAATCAGAACTACAGCATGGAGATAACGCATCGCCAACGCGCTTCGGCCTCTTGTAGAAATACAGCTGCAGCTTTACGAAATGCATAGAAGCCGCCAATAAGTCGGCCGCGGGGTTGGTTAACCTGCTTGCGAGGGACTTCAACTGTTTCAGAGACGAGTCTCGGTTTGAAGGGCGACGCAAACCCGTCCGGTTCCTCAAACGCGCCCAGATCCTAGTGGCGGATATTTGGGCCTGCTTCAACGGCGAGGGCTACGGTGAGTTTAAGGACATCGACAAGATCACCATGTTCGCAGACTACCGTGTCCCGCAGATACTGGCTACGTTGGGTTGCATAGGATACAGTCCGCCTCTATACGCAATGATAGCCAGGGGTGATATTCTAGAGAACGGAAGCGATTACGAAATACAGCTCAGGGGTAAGTATCAATGTTCCTAGCATCACTCCTGCTTCCAGACACTGCTAACAGGCTCGATTAGCATGCAGCATCTGGTGTGTGGAACTTCTCAAGCGCGAGATCAAACGTCACCACCCTGACGCGAGGATCAACGCTATCCTGATAGATTTTTTCCTATACGACACCATGAAATCATTGGAGGCGCAAGGGAAAGAGACCATTCCACATCATCGAACGAGGAGTATTTGGTACTAAGCAGTTTGGCTAAATGGATCGAGATTGTAGTAGTCTGTACATTAGGTGCCTAGGTAATCCGGGTTGGCTATTAGCGAAAACATGATTGATATCACACGGTATATCACGCTCAATTACTGATCATTTTCAGTGACTCTGGCCAAGCAAATGAAATATCAAGATTCCCCAACGCCATCGCGTAAACCATCGTAAATATCATAAAGACTAGGGTCTTCAATCTCCTCATCTCCCGTTCATCGTACACACATCCCTAAGACCTAAAACACCCATCGCCCTAACTATAGCTTAGCTGGCGTCCACAGTGGTTGAGTTGAGAATCTCATCCATGTGCGCCTTCTCGATGCCCGGGGTGCCTTTAGACTCCTCCTTCTGCAGTACGGCGAGGACTTCCAGCGGCGGGTTTAGACCCAGCTTTTCAGCACGCTTCCACCGCTTCATGCGAGTAATTCCGACACACGGCTGTTATGGATCGTTAGAAACTGTAGAGTAACGTAAAGGGGGATAAATGAAACCACTTACTCCGTACTGGGAGCTGACATCCCAATATCGCAGCACCTTCTCCGCCAGCGTTAGACCCTCCTGGTGCACCCTCTTAGCAATACGCTCGCGCTCTAGCTGTCGCCAATACTGGTCAATTTGACGATCGGTAACCTTGGCCGCGCGCAGCTCTGACTCCGACTTCTCGGGTTGGATATGGGGCAGTTTGACCAAGGGCTCTTCGTCTTCGGGTTCGTTCTTGATTACCTCCTCCTCTTCCTCCTTGGGTTCCGGTTGAGCGGAAGAGATATGGTTCCCCAGCGGACTCTGATTTACTGGTTTGGAGACCAAGTCCTTGGCGGATTTAGGCACGGGCTTGGTAACCCGGTGATTGAAGGATAGGGTCGACTGCTTGCCAGTGGTGCGGTTGCCGCCGCTGGAACGTCTCGTATTGGTCATTTTGCGGTAGTTATTGAGAACTAATAACTACAATAACAATAACTTTACTACGACGGCTATAATGGATAATGGTGCTGTAACTGTGATCATAAGATATACGATCCAATCGATGTAATGAGATATGTTTGATGTTTGTGCGACGTTGTCGATCTCAGATGGGTTCAATTGTGGAATGACGTGGGGGATTTTCAGACAACAGCTTCCTTGACCGTTTGATCATTGGCGGGGCAACACGAAATCCGGGCGCTGTCACGTGGCATTACGTACCTAGGCTTCACTAATTTAATATTCCATAATTGCATAGGTAGATCCATAAACGCTCCCCTTTATTCATAGCAAGACCCTTCAGATATGTTAGGAATAAAAATATAGAATCTAGACTTGAGCTAAAGGCAAATATAACAATAGTACGATATTCACTACTGCTTTCTAGATATTAGCCAGCCAAGGGATAAGAGACTAAATACAAAGGCCATTCATTCGAAATGTTTTTCTTCGACCCCTGAAGTCCCCCTTTTGCTGGATTGACACTATGCCGGCAGTATGTGACAAGTGAGCAGTCTATGTGAATGATTGGGCCAATAACTTGGCTGAATTTGATACGGTTCTAGTGACTCTGATAGTTCACTCAACTGTTTATAAGAAAGTGAAAATATTAGAACAGCCCTGATAACACATCATCACGAACCTAATACAACATCTTCTTCTTTCTCTCTGCTTCCCAACTAAGACTGGGAGTGGTCGATTTGGATTTTTCAATCTTTTTGTATTGGACACAACAGAAAGAAAGAAACCTAGAACGGAAAAACTAGGTGCCTAATTTAGTGAACACTAAACTCCTTGTGAAAATGTCACGATGTGAATGGAACTGCCTCCTCGTCAAGTCACGAATTATCTAACGTAGGACTCCCTTCTCTGAACGGCATATTACTGTTTAATTAGCATGACGCATTGGTCTTTTCCAGTAAGCTAAATATCTCTTGCTGCCATGACATTGCCCTGGGATCCGCCATCGTCCCTTACTTTGTCCCCCTTTTCTCATCCCAGGATTGTCTCAGAAGACATGCTTTCCATCTCCATTTTGCTATCTGCGTAGCTGATTTGCAACGGCCTGCCACCCTTCAGAGTACGCTCGCTCACACTTCTAGCTTCGGCCATTGCCTTTGCTCGAGCTGCCGCGGCTGTCACTTCTGCAGCCTGGTGCATCTCGATCTCTGGGGGGAGGATTCAGTCAGTCGGGCATGATATTGTCCTCCATCCGCGTTGACTTACCAGCGTCGAGTTCGGTTTGGCAAGCCTCTGCTGTCTTATTAACCATGGTTGCAAGCACGTCGATGGGTCGGTTGTTCAGTCTTCCTGCGATAGCATGCGTGAGAGGATCTATATTAGGCAGCCATGTCAGTAAATCATATGTCTAGCTTTTCTCTTCAAGCAAGTACACACGGTCAACAATGAATTCATAGAGCCCCTTTGCCGAGGTGTCTTTTTGGTAGAGCTGATACAGCTGATCAAAATCAGCAGGTGTGATGCGGTATTTGCCTGATATCATTGAAATGTGTTCTCTGGCAGCGCTGATGATATCTCGGATCCGTTGTCTAGTCGACATGATGGCTAAAGGATGCCGAGGTCTCAAGGCGCCTTGTTGTAGGACAGTTAAGTTGTATCAAACTGTCTAGCATGATTTGGGGCTGTATTGTGACTGCGAACTTGGCGCATGATCTGCGTCGTTGTGGTTCGCAGATGTGTATGGACTGCGCGGGTCCTCATCTCCTTCTGAACAACGTTAGACGGTATCACAAATTTCAGTCGCCCTGTTGTGCGTTGCCTGGCGGGTTACTACATTAACGTAGTGACTAGGGATTCACACCGCCATCCACACAATGAGCACTCAAATCCAGGGATACTGAATTTATACCACTGCTCAGTCTCCCACCTAAAGCCTCCGGATCGCTGGTGGTCTACCTGTCAGCTGTTACATATACCAGAGTACATTTCCTTGAAGCAAGCTTGGCTGCTGTGAACTCGGGAATTCGTACCCAATAGGAGCAGCCAGAAATATTGAAACAAAATTGTTTTTTGTAATGGTCATCTATTTTTAACAAAGCTATATCAGTAACAACAATATGGCATAACGTACAAAGAAGCTAGAACAGTTGGCATTAAATGTATTACTTCGATGGTTATTGAACAGAGCCCGTTAGCATCTCCAGCCTTTCGATTTACGCTCTACATAGATTACTATTTGATTGTCCCCAATTGCTACTCTATTTTTCTAACGACGGAGAATCCCTAGGCTCTATGTACCGGTGAACTAAAGATCATAGCACCGCTGACCTATCACTGCATTATACAATAGTAATGAATCGATCAGAGAAGCTCATATATAGGTCTTAGTGGCAGGTGATCTGAGCGTGATCCACGTCACCTGGCACCTGGAGACTGATTAGGGCACGATTAGGATGCTATATAAGTAAGGCCTGCAAGGCCACCAGACTTAACAATAAGCAACGCACTTTTCAATCATTGACCAGTATACAGGTCTAACTTTGTGTTGCTGCTTTAATAACTGTTTGCCGAGGAATCGTATTTCAGCATAAATCATGTAACTTCAACGACTTGAATTAGTTTTCATAAAAACAATCAAAGTTATATCGACAAATAACTACCCCAAGCCTCAAAAACGTTCTACAGTCTGTGTCACGATGTAGAGCTATAAAGCATGGAAGTATATTTGTTGATAGCCTGTAGCTATACATGTTGTAGGTATCCATTGTTTGAGATGTCTCATCTAGGATTCTAATAGTTTGACTAACGATCACTAATAAACAATTAATATTTCCTTGAACCGTCCCTAAATATTAATGGTAACAAGACGTTTATAAGTTATACGTTGATTTAACCCTTAAACTACTAGCATCCTGAAAATGCTACTTCATTTCCTATAAAGACAAGTGCTTCAAATTGTATTAGCAGAACTTATTGATATCATGAAGAGGAACAAAAAACTACGGCAGGAGATGATAGTTCATATGCCCTACTTAGCCCTACATTTACACAACATTATTCTAAAGGTTATTAAATCTCTAGGTTAGACTACTGAGACACAGGGTAAGGCGCATTCAACTATATCGGCGTTGGTGGCCTAGTCTTAACTACCTAGGTTCATAGTTCCCTACACCTCGACGGAATTATGTTGCCACCATTTATTATTAATGTCTTCTCCTATTGGATAGGCGCCCAGCTACGTGACCCTATGTACTAGCAGTTGTCACTGTATTAAGAACTTGTATTAAAGTATGCCATAAGGTAACATGAAAGATATCATAGGTCCCCTGAATTTGCCGGTTCCAACCCCCTGAGTGTGGACTTTAAACAATTAACTTGGTCAACCTGGCGAGGTTGCTGTTATGTACTGGGCATGAGTTGCTATGAATGATATGGAGTTTTCCTTGTCTGTTTGCTATCTCTCATTTTCTGTTGTCACTTCAGGGACAATTTGTAGGAATAAATGATAACTTGCTGGAGGCTGAAAAGCTTAACTGTATACCTAGCTCTTATCTTTTACAATAGGTTGCCAAATTTTCTATGAAAGGAAGCATATTCTTCACGTGTAATACACGAGCTAGGACCACCATCATTCTTAAACAAATCACAATTTAACAATCACATAATCATTAAAAACGATGCCGAATCCGACCTCTATGTATGTACTGCACAAAAGCGTACACGTAACCTAAAATACAACGAAGCCCTCGATCCTGGTGTCCTACGACTGAAAACAGCAATTACAAGAGGGGGAATAAAACGTCAAAAACACTGTCATAACCCACAGCTACTCTGGGTGCAACGCCAAACATTCATTATCCAGTGACTATTCAACTGATCGCCTAGAACAGCGTGAACCCGGCTGTGAAGGACAGAGCGATCATCGCCGGGATGACGATGGCGGCGGCGGAGAGGGAGCCCTGAGGCGCCAAAGTAGGGGCGGCATTGCCAGATTCAGACGAGCCGGATCCGGTAGAGCTTGAGCCGGAGCTGGTGCTGGGGGTGTTGATTTCGTCACCCGAAAGTGGCTTGACAGCGAGATTCGAAAGAATCTTTCCATCGACGTCTGTAACCTTGTGGTTGACGGAGTAGTCGCTGATGTCAATGATCTTGCCGGATGGCTTGGGCGAAACACCGTCGTCAATGATCTTTTGAGCTCCAGGGGGAGGGACGGGAATGGTGAAGTTATTGTTGAATCCCTTCTCCTTGATCAAGCTGGCCTTGCATTCAGGAGGCGTCACCTTCTTACTAACAGCCTTGACGCTCTGTATCTTGTTGAAGTCAACCTTGCTGTACTGATCGTGAAGAGTATGGTAATCGGACAAGAGTGTAACAGTTCCGTCGTCATTGCATTCAGCTAGACCGTAGTTGTTGGTCTCCTGGGCCCATTCGTAAACGACACCACCAGCGAAAGTATCCATCATCTGCGGTCCGTAGATAGTGCCAATCTCAGTGAAAACACGGGGAGAAGGCGTGTTGCAACCGAATTCGGAGTAGAAGACGGGAACAGAAGAATCCTTGAATAGAGAAACGAGGGTGTCGTATCCGGACTTCTGGAAAGAGCTGTCGCCGCACCACGAGTAACTGTTTAGAGCGAACATATCGGCTCGGGACATGTCGTTCTCGTCACCATCGATAGCACACTGGAAGTAGTTCCAGGTGTCCTCAAGGACATCACGGACGTCGGCAGCTGAGTAGCCAACGGGAATCGCACGGTCGGCGTGGTTCTTGATGTAGTTCTTGAGGTCACGAGTGACAGCGCGGACGTAAGGAGGCACGGTAGCACCAGTCTTGACGCTATCGATGACTTCGTTGCCGGAGAAAAACCCAAGGGTGTTAGGGTAAGACTTGAATGCCTCGACTACGGCGAAGGTCCTGTTAAGGTATGCGGCATAGTACGACTCCCAAGGCGCACCGCTGTTCAGAGACTCGCCTGCTAAGGGCGAGTTCACATCAATGATCATGTACATACCCGCCTGTCGCCAATGGTCAGTCTAGAGTCGCATGTCACTTAATATACTGAAACTTACAGCATTGAAAACGCTGGCACACTCATCGTGGTTTAGATTGGGGTCCAAGTTGTACACTCGAATCGCGTTGACACCCAGAGACTGCATTAGAGCGGCATCTCGCTTGCAGATGTCACCGTTAGAGAGAGGATCCTTCCCATGACTTGGGTCGTAACCAGCACTTCCGCCGATCTGATAAGCCATCCCCACAATCTGAAAAGCGTTGCCAGTCTTGGAGTTGACGAACTGCTGACCCTGAACCTCGAGAGGAGTGACAGCAGCCGCTAGAGTTGCGCCGCCTAGGGCGACGATCGCAGATTGAAGTAACATGATTAAGTTTATTGTCCAAAGGTGTTTTCCAATGGACGTAGTTGACGCGAGGTTCGTTTCTCCAGGTAATAGAATCTCAAAAGGGGGGTTTTGCTTTGCTTTGTTTAATTAGAATCTGCGGGATGTCGATTTCATAACCTTTATAGGCGCAAACAATCAACACAAAGTAGCCTTGTTAAATAGAGTTCTTGAGAGAGTGACGAGAATAGGGCTTATGGCCAAGAAAAAACGATTGTGTGAGTAAGTCTAAGTGAATTAGTGAAAAAAGGGAGAAAGAGAAGTTGAGTTGAAGTAAGTGACAAGATGGAAAGAGTTACGAAGAGGCAAAAGAGGTTGGGTGCAAAGCAGGGAGAAGGTAGATAGATAATTGGCAGGTTCGGGTTCAGGTTTGCAGGTGCATGTTAGTTACATAGGTACACACATACCTACACACATACACGTAATGAGTGTACTAGGTAGGTATGTATGTATCTATTGATGGTAATGTACATCCATCTACACGATGCCAATCAGTGACTGCCCACCTGTGTCAACTCGATTTTGCGAGGGGTTTTACTAGCTGACTAGGGCGTCTTGGGCTTTCTTGGGCGCCTCTACTGTAACAATTAACAGCTTGTCGGGAGGTTGTGACTGGTTGATTGGGTAGAGATCCATCCAAACAAGGAAAGCTCCATAAAGTGGGGCAGGAGTATAGCCCAAGCAAGATTGGTTCATCTGGCAGTTTCTAGTTCAATTTCCACAAGTTAGGGTATGCATTATTTCTTTTCTATTCGCACTGTAATCACTCACTTATGTATTTAGAGTCTGGTGCTTTAGAGTGCTTTTAGGTAACTACCTATGTACCGTGTTCAGCATGATGACACCATCGGACCGTACTGTATTATGCAACCATATATTCCGTATTCCGTATGCCTGCCTTGTTCAAGATTGACCCTCTACCAATTTCATAGTTTCACCGACCTTTCTTCTAATGGGTCAACCGTTTTATTACATGTATTATCTGTCATACGCTACCCAGGTATGTGCTGCTATGTATTCCATCAGCACTGACATTTTGTAATAATGGTATGCCGTATATCTGTATTAACTACCTAACCTAGGTAATAGTTATCAGATTTAATTATCAGATTTAATCCAGGGCAACTATGTCTGTGAACTAGTTGCTCCTCAGGGAACTTTTCTCATGGCTTGGTATTCTAGCCTATTCTCTATCAAAGTTTAATACGAGGCTAATAATACGATGTTGCTTCGTGATGGATTGGCCAAGGTCTTCTACTACATAGGCTATTATATGCTTAGCTTCTTGTCATATGTACGAACTTTCCTTCAGGCTATGGTAGCATCCTGAACTCGTTAGTATTCTATTAACAGATGCCAAAATTTCTTTCTGCACCAGTTTGAGAGATGGGGTTAGGCTGTCGTGTGGCTGATTCTTAACCCATCTTCTGCTTCTTCTGTCTCTTTTACATATTAACCCATCGATGCCTTAGTTTCGGAATGTTCTACAACGACGTCACGGCTGTTGTACAAGTGTAGGGTGGAAGAAATGATGAAACATGGACCGTTTTCTGTGCGCGTGGGTACTAGTGAAAATCGCAATTCGAACATTTAACATTCCCCTGAAGATCCATTCACCTTGTAAGAAGACAATACTACTATGTATGTATGTAGAAGAATTCCGGGGCGTAATGGCGCTTTTTAAGGGCATCCCTGTCTCAGGGGCTAGCCACTATTTTCCTGTGGTGCAACAATAAGGTTGAATAGAGCTTAGCTTCAAGACGGCGCCAAATGACAGATGGGATGAGGTTTAATGCGAATGGAACGCGAATGGAACCTTCAAACCAACTGCAAGCACTAGCCCCACCCACCAGCCACAAAAATCTACAACACCAGCCTCAAATATTTTTTTCGGTCGGACCCTAAAGTTAAGGTAACAACAACCTAACCTAAGCCTGAGCCCTTGAGATTCTGCCGGTTTCACTGCTTCTGCCTTCGGACTGCGCCGGCCGATTTCTGCAGTGTGACTTCTTAGTGTGACTTCAAGGAACAAAAAAAAAAGTGGCGGTCCATTATCAATTGACCGAACATTAGGTACCTTTGCTAGCTGACCCGAGCAGCTTCACATGTACTATCGAACTGTGTCATCTCTGCGTAGATCCAGTGCATTTAATAATCCAATATTCTTTTCCCCCGCCTCTCGTTTCTGCGCATCGTCGGTAGCCCAATTCGTCATCCACAACCCCCGCAGCGCAGATAAGATGGCTTCCAGTATGTGTTTCTATTTCTCTCCTCGCTCGTCGGGGTCGCAGTCGTCTCGGAATCCCACTTGAACGATTTCGAGCCGAACTTAGGCAAAAAGCCTCGCTAACTAAATCCCTTTCGCCCCCGCAACAGCGCTACCTCAAGACCGCCGTCCCGTCGTGATCTCCGGCCCTTCGGGTGTGGGCAAGGGCACACTCTTTAAGCGCCTGTTCGACGCGCACAAGGACTGTTTCGCTCTATCTGTATCGCATACGACGCGCAAGCCGCGCGCTGGAGAGGCCCATGGTGTTGATTATTATTATGTGTCAGCCGAGGAATTCGAAGCCCTTGTCCAGGCCGATGGCTTTGTTGAGCACGCCAAGTTTGGCTCCAACCGCTACGGTACCTCTAAGCAAACCATTGCCGACCAGACCGCCAAGGGTCGTGTCGTCGTACTTGATATTGAGATGGAGGTGAGTTCCTCGAGCCTACGGATCATTGTCAAAAAGGATATCGCTAAAGGGAGATAAAAACAGGGCGTCAAGCAGATTAAGAAGAGCGGCATAGAAGCGCGCTATGTCTTCATTAAGCCGCCTAGCTTCGAGGAGCTCGAAAGGCGCCTGCGACATCGAGGTACCGAGGACGAGGACTCCATCGTTAATAGGCTAAATCAGGCCAAGCTCGAGCTCGAATACGCCGATACACCTGGTGTTCACGACATTATCATTGTTAACGACGACGTCGAGAAGGCAATCAAGAAGTTAGAAGACTTCATCTACAAGCCATTAGCGTAGATCGTAAAGTGGGAATAATGTTTGTTGCACATTAGAATGGAATGGTATATAGGACCATAATCCCGGGGAACATAAACCAACCAAAAGGATAGGACGGGATCCCGATAAATCACAAATTCAAAGCAGAGGTGTTTGGGGCATAAGTCTCGTATTTATTCCATCAGGTATCAGAGCGGGCTCTATTAGAGTACAGTAGAGGCTTGACCACGGATTAATCTTAGCAGCTTTAGAGAAGATGAACAGAGCTTTGGGGGAATACTAAAAAGGAAATAATAAGAACGTCGCGTCGCCAGACTGTAGATGGAAATACTGCTTGCTTGGCCGACAAACACATAACAAGCTCGAACAACCCAGACAGGTCAACACATCTGACCTTAGCTTCAAATACGCCTCCTCACGTAACCTCAAATGTTTTCCTACGCGGACACAGTTTTGGGTATCCCATCCTAAGGAAATTTTTGGGACCCTCGGGGTAATTCTTGAAATGAGTCGCCCTCTCCCATGTTGCATCCTAGTAGTCATCGGAGCCGCTCATAGTAATAGTCGTAAAGGGTAATTAAAGATCTTTCGCAAGGATGGGAAAGCCTGAATCCGAGGAACGCCTCGTAGAAAGCATACAAAGAAAATCAGATGATGACTTAGTAACCGTTCATAGTCATCCGTTGAGAGCTCCTGCTCATTTCGCGATCTGCGGCAGGGCTAATCGGTCTGCTGCCGTGGCCTTGTGCGCTGCTCTCCTTGAGCGCCAACAATTGCTTGGCACGGAAGGTCTCGTAGTGAATCTGCGAAGTAGTCTCGATGAGATCCTGTAAATGAGTTCGGAGTAGGAAGTTCCTCAGGTAGACGAATTCGCAGTGGTTCTCATCTTCAACATTGATCACACCCCATCGGTTTTGACGTCCACGAACTTGCTTGCCGTTAACAATGATCGACTTCTCGGAACCGACAACGGCAAAGGGAACAAGGCTCTGCATAATTCGTTAGCATAAGAAAGGCAGGGTGCATAACATGCAAAATACCTTCATCTGAGTGTCAATCAAGCGCTCCTCTTCATCAAGCTCATCGTTGTCGTAAGGGTACATCTTGAGGTTGTGGAAAAGAAACTCCTCCTTGATTCGCTCTTTGAACTCTTGTCTCTCTTCTAGGGTCAAAGTGTCGGCCTTGGCAATAACCGGCACAACGTTAACAACATCGGAAAGCTTCTTCAATACTACGATATCGATTGGCTTTAGAGAATGTCCCGAGGGCTGGATGAAGAACAAGCAGCAGTGGATACGGGTATCCGTAATGTAACGCTCTCGCTGTGCTGTGAGCTCCTTTCGTAGGTACGCGGAGTGCTGATCCTTGATGTACTTGACGATAGGGTCCCAGCAGCGGTCGTTGTTGACCAGGTCACCATAGCCTGGAGTGTCGACAATGTTGAGCTTCAGGCGGACGCCATTCTCCTCGACAACGTGCGATACGGGGTGGATCTCGGTGGTGGAGCGAATCTGCTCATCAGGTACCATTCTACCTTTCGAATCGATAAGGTGGGATGCAAAGATGGTGTTGATCAGAGTCGACTTTCCCAAGCCAGTTTGGCCTATTGCATGACACGAGACACGTCAGTTACACGAACTAGGGCAACGTGCCGCAGGGGATTAAATGGTAGCTATCAGATAGCTGGAACTTGAAAGGGAATATGTAGCTTACCAACGCAAATGACATTGAACTGGAAACCTCTCTTCAAGAGCTTACGCTCGATCTGGGAGGTAATGCTGTCGAAACCGACATGGCTGTTAGGGTAGATGGTTTGCGATGCCATTGCTTCTGACTTGATGGATCAATGAATGGGATAAAATGTCAACTCCTATTCCAAGAAATAGCCTGGTGGCAATTGGAGAAACGAACGAATGACAAGGAGTGGTGACGTGAGCTCTGATGCGAGACAGAGTTGAAGTTGATGTGATGATTGATGGGGAAAAGAAGGTTGAGGTTCGTTGGCGTTTGGGAATTTTTTCGACGTGAAGGGGATGGATCCTTTCAAGATTGCTCCCTGCGATTTCCTTGCCAAACAATAATTTCCGGTAAGAAGGTGGAAGTTGGGCATGGGCCAGGAACCACAAGAAAGGGGAAAGGGGGCTGGCAGGTGCTGATAGGCCAATGAAGATCCGTGCGTAGAAGTATTAGTGGATCGGAGCTGGGGTTGAAAGTCGTACATGCCTGCATTGTTTGGTGCCGGCTGATGGGCAGATGCCCGGAACTCTCGACCAATCAATCTCCATTTTTGCGCTAGAAACTTTTTAGACGAACGGCAAGCTCTTTCTATCAATACATTCAACCTACGTTAGGTAGCTGTACATACTATATAATTCTCATTGGCGTGCGCAATAATTGCCATTCTTTCTTTTGCGCACCGCAATTTTCCTACGTAGGAACCAAGAAAGAAGGGCCATTCGATATTACAATATTACAACATTACGAAAGGCTACGGCCAGTCCACCTGAAGTCATCGACTATGGCCGCCCTCCAGCAGCTGCGAATAGCCTCATTCTTCCCCTCCCTCTTCCCGAGGATAGCATCGACAAGCTTCCAGTCCTCTTTCCGATCAACTGTTCTACATACACAATATGCGCAGGAGTCGAGACTGCCATCAGTGACCGAGCTCGCTATCGCCATCCCCGCTGCTATCTCAAATATACCGTCTCTGCTGGGTGATATATGGGAAGGTATACTTCGGGCAGTGCCTAAGAAAAAGACATCGCACATGAAGAAGAGACATCGACAGATGGCAGGAAAGGCTCTGAAAGATGTTACATCATTGAACAAGTGCCCAGCCTGCGGGGGAGTAAAAAAGATGCATACTTTATGCTCCGATTGCATGGGCCGTTAGTTGTACCTCTCCACGGATTTGGCAATATAGATACTAATTAGTGTATGGCTAGGTCTCGGCGGTATGCTTGAGCGGGATTTCAAGCAAAAAGCATAATACAGATCAGGCATGATTTCTATGAATTCTAGTTTCATGCATATCACTGGCGTTCTGGTATAAGGGTAAGGGATTCATTCTACAATAAATACCTATTGACGGTGAAAGACATGTGCAATGAAACCACGATTCTACAAAGTTGCATCTTACCTGTCTATTAAGTGTATGTCTATAGCTAGTAGCGCTGCCAGGCTCAAGTTCACTTGCTATATGTAATTACGAAGCCAATTGTGAAGTGAAGTTGCTGTAAATTTAGGTCTAACTATACAATCGTGCATCGGGATAGAATAGGTACATTAGGTACATTAGGTACACATCTACCAGGTGGTACATGTCTTAAATACATGTACCTATATGTAGCCCATACACAACGCTTGCTCTGTAGTAGACCTAATGAAATAGGTAGACAAGGCAGTAACGACGAAAAGAAGGAATGAAGAAAGGGATGTGTGATGTAATAATATTTGAGATTTGGGATGTAGTTTACTTATTAGAAAGAAGAAGCCTCTACCTACATGTAGGTCTCCAATTTTTAGTTAACCCCACTAAGGTAGGAGGTAGCTAAGACAACTTGCAGATGCCGTCTGCAGCAATTTATACCTATTCCTACCATCATCAACCCCACCACGCCTTCTACCCAGCAGCTTCGCGACAAGTCTACATGGATCGATAGCTACACCATGGTAGGTATAGAAAGTAGAAATTGACGCCGTATGCCGCAATGTTAGCTTGCTAATGCATTTATAGTCGAAGCAATACCTAACGACACATACTATCGACAATGGTGAGTATTGCTCTTTTCTAAAGCCCAAACCCAAACCAACCTCGGACACAAAGCTTCAAGCTCTGAAGCTTCAGCTAAGCTTATGCTAATATCAACTAGCACACATAACCGACATCTTCTCTCTTGCAGCCACGCCCACAGCACTCCTTTCCGCCAGCGGTTCTTCAACTTTACATATACATGCCACTTCACAACCCTCCATCCCTCTTGTCCAGTCTCTAGCCGGCGCGCATAAGCTCGGCTGCCACCATATTGCCGTCTCCCGCAATGGTAAGGTCGCAGCATCGGCTGGTTTTGGTGGAGAAGTAAAAATATGGAAGTTGGCCGAATCAGGTACAACCGAGTGGCAACCCTTTGGAGAGCTAGATCCTACGAAAGGCTCAGGAAAGAGTGCTGGGGAGGTATGGGCCATTGCCCTTAGTGAAGACGGCCAGTACCTGGCTTCTACTACCTACGATGGACGAGTCAATGTATGGGACCTTCTTGGAGACAGGTCCGAGAAATTGCGCGAGTACGAGACTGGTAATCCAGGCTCTGGCTCTTTTGGGCTTTGTGTAGACCTGAGTCGCGATGGGAAATACACAGCAAGCGGTCACCAAAGTGGTGCCGTCTACGTATTTAACAACAACACGGGCCGACTACAATACTCACTTCCAGGTAAGTTTTGCTTCTCAACCATCCCTGTGCACATCTTTCCATATCCATTTTTTGTGGACTAATTGGTGGATAGGTCTGGTCAAGCCAATCAGAACAGTAGCCTTCTCGCCAGCTAGCACACGTCTAGCTGCTGCCGGTGACGCAGGTATCATCGCCACTTATGATACAAAGCATGGCGAGCATGTAGGCAACCTAAAGGGCCATACGGCTTGGATCACCTCTATCGACTGGAATGACACGGGCGAGTACTTACTCAGTGGTGCTTTCGACGGCAAAGTAAAAGTTTGGTCTATCGACAAAGGTGCCTGTGTCGCAACTCACAGCGAGACAGACAAGGCGCTCTGGGCTGTCAAGTGGTTGCCCAAGACAGGACGAAACGAGATGTTTTGCACGGCTGGTGCAAATAGGAGCCTAACTTTCTACCGCGAAGCTACAGGCGCATAAACTGTTTGGCTGAGGATTTAACAAGATATTTGCCCATCGGCGTTCAGGGAAAGGAAAAGACAAAGGGGTCTCGGTATATGCAACAGGACATTGCGATGTATATGTGCTTAACCAAACCTAGCCACATCATGTAACCAAATGAAGATCCGGACGAAGAACCGAACCCATGCTGCAGTAACCAGAGATATGTATGTTCTTCGCACTACGCACCCTAAGCCCCCATACAGGTACCTATCTAGGTTAAGCCTAATCCCTTCCAGTGAGCCTAATCTAGTAAATTTTATTATTCGGCCGCAGTTGAGAAATTAGTACTACAAAGGAGAATTCAGGCATGGATATGTTTTCAAATAGAAGATCAGACGTGACATAGCTAATATAGCGGCATCAAACGTACACTGATTAAGATACATCGCATAGCATGTGTATAATAACTAGCCCTAGTATTAGTAACCCAGCTACTTAAGGTGCGGTGGTAATCTTTTGCGATTTGTTTGTTATATTACAACAAGTATGGAGTGCTACACTTATGAGCATGGAAGGAATCTTGTTTCCGAGGTCGGTATGGGGTGTGACTCAAAGTCAAATACCCCTGAACATCCTTTCTAAAGATTAAGAACTACTAACTAAATCTTTATATACTAAATATTTATATATATCAAAGAGCCAAGGTCAAATAGTTATTACGATTTCTCTTTCAGTTTTCACCATTTTCAATAGTCTCTTGACAATAACAATGGCCGACACCCCAATAACAACAGAAACGGCACTGTTTCCTACGGAATTGCCAAGCACACCACCTACTACCGTACAGGAGCCGAGCAAGCCGGCGGTGCTCCCGGAGGTAACCACAGGCACGTCCGAGCGATACATCCAAGGTCTTGCAAGCGCCGCATCGCGGGCCTCGGCTACAGACCCCCTAATAGTCATGTTCCAAGGGGAGAAACTACATCCAGGCCAGACAACTAAGGATGTCGATCTCGCCGCCATGCAGCGCATCGTATACGATTCAGCTATCACATGGCTTACGACAAAGCTGGCTGTGGGCGGGTTTGTAGTAGAAGCTGGTGGCTTTGCAGCAGTAGCGTGCTGGGAGCCGGCGCGAGCGGGCGACCCTCACTACGTAGATGTGTCGACGGCGGCAGCAGCGTCGGGGGAAAGACCGCTATTTAAGGCGTTTTTGGATGGAGTTGCGGAGCTGATGCGTGAGCATTTATATCCTATTGCGGAGCGTGTGAGTGCTGGCCGATATTGGAAGTTAAGCCTTATGGCGAGGGATCCGGCGGTGGAGTATGTACCAGGCGCTGGTAAGTGACCTCTACTAGTATACCCCCTTACCCCTTTTGCGGTTGATACGATATGATCTAGAGGCTGGGCCTGTTCCTTGGTCTTTTTTGGAGGCTATTTATATTTTAAACTAGGTACCATTCTCTCTGATTATTACTATTTCGTGAATTGCGGTGCCTAGGTACTGACTGTAAAATATACGGAAGTAAGCCTATGCTGCTAGCTCTGTAATGCAGCACATAAGGGCTATGCCCGCACGCTTCGCACAAGTCACAGCCTATCATCCACCAATTGCAACATAGATGAGAACTAGCTAGATGCCAGGCGCTACTCAGTACCTACTTCCTAGCCTATTTATCAGACCTCTCATTTTGACCCAGCCGATAGGGCCTTGTTTTGTCCGAATAAACTACTAACTTTCGTTATCCTAGTTCGGGCGGTGCTGGTCCCCTTCATGGAGAGATTCACTTCAGACCAAAACGAAGGCGGCGCCATGCCTGTGTGGCTAGAGGCTGGCAGCGAACGGGCTCGTGATATCTACGCCCATTTCGGCTTCCGTGAGGTGGGTGAGATAGTTACGGGAGGAGTTAAGACTTGGGGCATGATATATACGGGAAACATCAATATTGAGAAGATAGATACTAAGGGCAGTTTCTAGTCTTGCTCAACCTTAGCTTCATGGAGCTGCATTCTATAGGCACAATCACATATATGTACAAGTACTAGACCTTATCACGAGGTAGACATAGAAGACATGGAAACAGCTTCTTTGATTCTCAGGGAACTCTAACCCAACCGCGGGAGAGAGTAACTAGATACGTATATTGAAAATATATTTTTATTCAATGTGCCTCGGCTAGAATCCTCATAGACCCCCACGAGATAAACGTAGGAATAGGTTATTATAATTTCTATAAAATAGCTAGGTTCGATACAGGTATTATAAATATAGGCCAAAGGTATGCTGGCCTCTTCTAGTCATTACATATGGTCGAGCATTGTGATAGGAGATAAAAAAAGTATTCGCTCTGCTCTTATTATGGTCTGTAATATGGAAAGATGTTTTTGTCCTTAGATCTTGACTTAGCTACCTTAGATGTATTTCATAGCACAATGACCTAATACTATCTTAGTTCTTTGGTGTATTAACGAAAAAACTACCTAAGCTTGCTAGAAGAATATTTGAAATTTATTCAACCGCTAAGAATGATTATAACTACCCCTAAATTTAGGTACCTTACAATCCAGATCTTTCTTGGTTCGAGGTTCTTGATGTACCTGTAGAAAGCAGGGTCCCGGGCGAAAGCAATTAGCAAGGCCACCTTCCTTCTTGACGTCTGAGATTGTGCGCTACCTATTATGTGTACCTGAAACTGAAGTGCTACTTCAAATGTCACTTAATGTGGGAAGTGACCCTGTTGCTACATAGGTATGTATCATTAATGTTAGGATAAATCCAAACCACTGTAATGAGGAAGTCACAGACCTGTGACATCGGTACAATCTATTGGTGAACACTGTAAGGATGCCGTAAAACGAGGTTAGAAGTGGTAATAGCGACTGTATCAACAACCTTTGGTCTATGTACTCAAGATACATACCTGGTGTAGTGCGTGTCTCCTAAGGAATACATTCATGCACTGTAGCGTAGGACGGTAGGCGCAATCCCTTTCGTTGTTGTTGCCCGGTAGAGTTAGTCCATGTTACTGTCGTGTAATTAGTTGTCGGTCGCCTAACCATCTGCCAGGTTTTTCTTTTCGCCGCCTTAGGGTTTTATTCACACCGCCTACGATTGTGTATTTAACAACAGCTACGTCGCCCACTTTCTCCTTTTCTTCACACACTCTTTCTTTACAACTCAAACATTCTAAACTCCCAGATACCTCTTTAACCCCTATTTGTCTAATAACATATAATCAACACAAGTCTTTGCACCATTTTTATTTACTACAACATGAGAAACGCGTCAAAGTCTGGTTAAGCCTTGGAGAGTCTTGGCGTATTCGAGAATACCAAACAACTGTCGCATATTATTTTAATTACCAGCACTGAACCTTTTGCATTCTACCAATATATGCCCATATGACTACATAAGTGATAGGCTGTACCGTCTACAATATCCTCGAGTCTCGAGATATTGTTTAGACGCGTCTCAATTGTTAGTAAGTCCTCCAGATACTTTTATCATATCAGCAAGTACACCCCCTTCAACGTTTTCGAATTGTCAGTCATCCAGAATCATACATCTCATTTCATCTCTATACCCCAGTGTTATTGACCTACCTCTTCTGTTACACCACCATATTTTGTCAATACATTTTACATTTTATCACCCACTACTTCTCTTCCCTTATACCACCGGAGCTTCCCTACTTTCTATTCACTTCTCCTTTGTAGTGATTCATGTTAATCACTTCAATCCCTATTGTTGTAATCTATTACTCCCATTCAGTTTACTCTCTGAGTTGTCTTTGTTATTAATCTAGGCGCTGACATTTATTGAAATAGGTCCTATATCCCACTTAGCGCAAACTGCTCTAATAACTGCTCAACACAATTTATCCTCAAAGTCTAGTAAGTAACATAACGCATTCCTTCTTTAATGGTACCCTTTTCCTCCTTGTATTTCAATAATTTCTCGTTCAACTTTATCACTCTAACAATCATACTGACAAGTGATTGTAGACAATGAATCTGAAAAAAAACAAGAACACAACTTATATGCAATTTCAACTATCCACTAGAGAAATAACTTCTCCATACGGTCAAAATTGTAAAGTCCGTCAATTGGACTTTGAGGAGACAATCTGCAATGACCTACATTCTAGATACATCACCCGGCGGTACATCCATGGTATATAATATGGTCCTTTTATTTATTGACTATGGGAGACACGTTAACTAATACTATATCTTATCAAGGATGTGGTCATAAATACGATAAAGAAACATGATGGGTACTATCTCATCGGTCCTACTGATGGAGAGATCCTGTTCGAAGTAAGTTTTAGCTTGAGACTACTAGTTCCGTGGCTACCACCACAACGACCCAATCCCCTACTATTCCCGAAATCGTCATTAACTCACCTGATTAGTTTGACATAATTCGGCCACCGTTTGCAGACTTCTGCCCTATGCAGTCAGCTTCCTCCAGAGGAAGCCGATGCGTAACACACGACCCTTGACTTGAGGTGACCCTTATAGCCTTTTTATCTGGGGACCCTGGCTTGGTGACGAAGAAGAGAACATTGAGGCCCGAGATACCTGAGGACCTCCTCAACAACTCACCCCTACGGTCATTAGTTTGCTATGGCACATCGACAGCAAACATACGAACCGATGACCGAATTTTCTATTCTAGAGCAGCTTCAATTAGTGAGTTGGCCGTGCCTTGTCCTCAACCGTCGACGTCGACATTGCATGGTTTTGCTCGATCTTGTCACGCCAAATCTGGTATAAGCTAAACTAGGTGCAATATTTAACAACACTAATACTGAAACCATCACAAAGAGGACCTATGACACAAAGATGGCATGGTTGTGTGCCGTCATGGTGTGACAAGATGGAATCGATAAGCCCCCTAAACTACCTACATAATTACTAATGAATGGCATAACGACATTAACGGGGCTATTCGGAATTCTTGCACAAGTAGGACTGTCAGTTATTCTTGTCTCGATCAAGTCTTTGTCAAGATGTTGATTATTGGGCCATCTACGCCTACCATTTGGGAAGGGAGCTCTAGAGCAGATAGATTCCCAGGATGTTGAGCGGACAGGGAAGGATGGAAACCTAGAACTTAAACTTTTATTGCTGGTTACGGAATCCTGGTAAACGACACCAGCAACAATCCTAGCACCGACCAGAGTGACGATTCGAGAAACGATACCGCCAAACTACACATACCTTAGCCAAGCACTAAATTATGGACTACCAACATCAAGCCACTAAAGGTTGTCGAAGCCAGGTCTGCTGGTCTGCTTCACCCTCCGTGGATCTTATAAGCCTCACATGTCACTTAAAGCTACAACTGTGGTGCGGCTACTGGCTTGTCTAACGCAACCTTTGGAACATGTTAAAACTTTATCAAAACAAAGCTACCTATTGGAAATTTGAAAGAATAGATGCGCCTTAAAATGCGAGCCAGCAAATGCAAATTTGGTGGTGCCAGTGTTTGGTGGTCTTGGGAAAGTACTACATAGTCTACGAGGAAGCTGACTTAAGGGTTAGCTTAAAGGGGGGATGGTCGTCTGGCTGGTTCAAGATAGTAAAAGATAGTCCCTTCAACTATGAAGAGTAAGCCTTCGAATGATCAAGCCACTGCCCCGAAAGGCCTTATGTCTATACTAGGGAGCATTTATCTATAGGTAACACTAACAATTAATAAAACAATTGATCGCTCAAACCACTGACCCTTGATTATTGGCTGTGAGCACTCAGAGGAAACTAGAAGATATAATAATCATGTTTCGTATACCAAGCTAGGTAACTACATGCAGCTTATGGCTTCTGCGTGAGTATCGTAGTACCTATAGGAATTTCATATCTAAGTCTAATTCTATATACCGAAAGGTGCACGCTCCACCATCGGCATATAACATGCCACCAAAAGAAAGTGGCAACATGCATATCTATGTAGATAGCCAGAGCTTAACCCAAGGAAAGATTCCACTAGCCTTAGCCATCAATTTATTCAAGACCTTCAATATGCATGCAGGCTTCCGAGCCTCAGCTTAATAGGGCATTCTATCCGAATCCCTTAGATGTCACGCTGTTATCCCATGTGGCTACACGAGACGTATGGTGGCTTTGGTAGCGAGCGACGCTGTGTCATGATGCGCATACCTAAATTAGGTACCTCTTATATATATGTAGGTATATATATATATTATATATCCTCGACGCTCCGTAATCCGCATCCCTCCCAGGGTCCGTCCGGCCCACAAATGTTAGACGGAAACTACTTCCGAAGAAAAAAAGAAAAAGAAGGAAAAAAAAAAAAAAAGTAAATTCAAATACCTACCAGCGCAGCCTGCCTCGAAAATTAATGGCCGGGTCTTGGCATTTGAACACTTAATATTAACATATATAATTTGACCAGTTTTAAAGGATAAAAATTACAAAAAGTACGAAGGACAGTTAAAATAGCTAAATAACCTGTAAATATTTTTTTTCAATTTTTTATTTCGCATTACAATGCTTTTTGTTTGCATATAATATATGGTGTTGTTTTCAAAGGAAAATGCCAAGACCCGGCCATTAATTTTCGAGTCCGACTGCCAGCGGTGCGCGTACGCACGTACATTCGCTTGGTTGGCCAATTGCCGTATACGTGTATTATTCGCCATGTATCAATGTTTTAGATGTAACGTTGATTACATAGATATCATATGTGAAAAACGCAATGCAGCAGCTGCAGTAGCAGCGGCAGCAGCAGGAAGCGGTTCTTGTGGCGCGGGCGCAGACCTTTCCGGAGATGCAAAATCTTGTGCGACGTCGGGTTTTCCCTCTCTCACAATTTTTTTTGTTTTCTTTCAGGGGGTAGAGATAATAAGATAATATGTTAACTAACCTAGGGGTTTTATGATTCGGTTGAGATTCGGCTGCAGCAGATTAGAAATAAATGGCGAGACCGGATTGGTCCCCCCAGTTCTCGAGTTGGCGGCAGGTACGTTCGATGTCGATGTCGATTTCCAGATATGGGCGTCCCCGGTCCGATTCATTTTCGGAGCCGATTCGGATGGGTGAACCGGTGCTCCCCGTTCGGTCCCCGCACTTTCCTTTTCCTCTGTTCCCACAAACGCCAACGCCAACGCCAACGTACCCAAGGGAAGGAAAAGGGTTACCTACCACTCCCCCCTCCCCATTACCCCCCCTTCCCCTTCTTTTCAGATTGAAGGAATGCGGAGTCTTGGTTGCCGAAGGCGAGATGACGGGTTCGATTCGTTTGTATGTATGTTTAATAGTGTATTTTTACCACCCCCCCGCTTCTCAGTTCTCGACTAATCTTTCCCTTTTTCTCTCGATTTGGCCCCTGGTTAGCCAGCCGTAGCCCTGGTTACCTATCTACCTATCTACCTAGGTACGGAATGGCGGTTGAGGTTTTTTCACCGAACAGCCCGCCCGTGGGAAAGGCCATTCTTATTCTCCCGAGCTCGTACAAGATAACGGTCGCGCCACGAATCGGAGAGGGGTTAGCCGAGCAAGTTATATGCACGAGTGCGGGGGGGGAGGGAGGCACTCGCACTTCACTGACGACATGCGGGTGTGAAAAGAAAAAAAAAAAAAAAGAGAGGCCACGATTCCTTGCTAAGACCTTTTACATCATGGTCCAATGGTAACGACTCTACAGCACATAGGCGCCGCGTTCCTGACGTACGAGGCATGCCTACAATTTCCTTTCCACTGTGCGTCGTTTTCTAATTCCTCCCACTGGCACCTCTAGTTCGCTACCGCAGTAAAGCAGAGTACATTGAGCTCTGATCGCCGGGGCTTCCGCAGCAATTGGTCTCAGTGCCGCGCAGGAGCTTCCTGCGAAAGGATTCGGCATCGTGCTTCTCTGGGTCGCCTTGGTCGCCTTGGTCGCCTTCCTGCAGAACCTTGGGACCGCCGCCGTATTTGTCAAGCCCGAATACCGAATTTCAGAAACCAGAATCGTCGTCCTGGATCTCATTACCGCTGCACCCCACGAAATTGAGACGGCACTTGAATTCACCTCAACTCTGCCGGTTGATGTCTGGTTAACAACGCAGATGGTTATCCCATCGTGCAGCCGACCACCCGATCCTGTCCGAGTGCGCGACTTCAGGTTTGATGGTTCAGTCTGCATGGCTTGTTTAATGGCGCACGCATTACGAGTTTTGCCTCTTCAGTTATCCAACAGGAGGCTACCTTTGACATTGAACGTAAGCTCAGCCTGTTCCTATGGATATACCTAAAATGGCGATGTCTCAGGCTACAGAGCATTCATCATTCCACTAACTACAGCCATGATTCGAGAAATACCCACTACAGAGTCGATCACCTGGAGTTATTGTATCCTGTGACGTACGGACGTAGACTGATAATCCAAAACGAAGCCCGAAATCACCGGGCGCACACAAATATGAAAAGCAGAATCCAATTAGGCGTCAAAGGCAGTAAAAATCGGATGATGACTAGAATACAAGCCATGATGTTCCTATGGTGCGTCTATTCGCCAATGGAAATTCTACCCATGATTAAGATTTGCGATTGTTGGGTGGTGAATAAGTAAGAAAGGACATGGCAATTATAACTAGTAGAATTGGGGCAGAGCTAGATATCTACAACAATAACCATCACAATTTACAACCAATCTGTACACGTATATAATTCAACAGATGACATTCATTGCCATGCACATATTATTGATTATATCTCTAGTTCTGTGAACTATGTGCCATGTGGGCGGGACAGCCGAATAAGCTGTAGGTTTGTAGTTTAAAAGGAGGGAAATGTCTACGACTTGAAGACGCGATGTTGAATGGCCAGTATGTGCCTCAATTGTACAGCTATTAGCTAGGTAGTTACTAATCCCTTAGGTAAGGCATTGCTCTCATTGTGATATGCTTAAGAGCATAATGCTCGGGTATCGTCAATCTTCATAATTCCCGTTCATCAGAGAACGTAGAGTGATCAACCACTCATAAATTCGAGCGGTACTTAAGAGCGACTAAATCGCTCCAATATCGGGACAAGCCTTGCAGGCAATATTCGCAAGATGTGGATGAAGTAAGGTGTGAAAATTGAATGGGGGGACAACGTTTACCCCATACTTGTCATATCTTCCAATTGAGGTGATGTATGCATATTGAGGAGCAACTGGTCCGTGGTCGTCACAGCTGCCCTTCGTTGCCAATTGAAATCATCATCATGACAAGAAAACACTTCCCCACACCAATTTGATATATCTGCCTCCATTAAGATGCGCATTGTCATTTATTGGGTCCACTGTTTTCAAGTGTAAGCTTCAACAGCACCCATTCATATATAGGGTGCCCTAAACGACCAAAATGGCCATGATGCCACGAGGTGTCGAAGAGGGCGGGATGGTAAATTGGTAGATTCGTCATCATTCGAAATAACGATCAAAGCTCGGGGTGGGTCGTGCTGTTCCGGAACGGATCTCACTTAATTGCCCCATTTCTGAGCGGTCGGTGACATCCAAGGATTGTAGCCGTGCACCGAGAAATTCTCATTAGAAAGAGGCGACGATACGTCAACCATGGAGCCTCGCAAAGCAGGATCCACCATATCTTGCTCTAGGCCCGGGCTATGAAGATACGGACTCCATTCCGGAGGTAGACTGACCGGGTCTGGAAAATTGTGTATTTCCTGAAAATGGTCAAACCCGGAATAATGCTGGCCTACATGGTAGAAGAGAATTAGCAATGCGATAAAGAATTAACTACGGGGACAGTCTATTAAAGCTGGTGTTACTCAATTCGGCTAAGTAACTTAGATGAGTGAGTGCAACAACGGGAGATTTCAACTAACCATTGGGGTAGAATTCTTGGCTGGTGATTAACTGGTAGGGCTGGGTGACAGCCTGGTTGTGAACAGCTAAACCGTGATTCGGATTCGAATACTGTTGTTGGTGGTGCTGCTGAATATTGTGGTTCATATTCATATCCGGAATAGATGCGGCAGAGGAAGTAGGGTCCTCGGAAGGAGGATCCTCTTCGGCCGCGGCCAACTGGTGATTGTCTTCTGACGGCGGGCCATCAGGCGACCTTGGCGACAAAGTCTCATGTGTAATACGTTGATGGCGGGTCAAGAGATCTCGACGAGAATAGGCCGACCCACAATGACAGACATATGGTTTTTCCTTTGTGTCTGTAAGTGGGAAATTAGCATTCGGTTTACATTTCTAGCAGACCATATAGATACGATTTAAAAGGCACGATAAGAGGATAGAGAAAAAAAAGGTGTAAAGTTTGGTGGAGCAAGGTTGTGCAGATCGAGGGACGTCGAATTTTGGGGTTGGGGTAACCAACGGGTTCTAACGTGGCGCTCCAAGTGCTCAGACCTCTTGAAGCTTCGTCCGCAATGCGTACACAAACGCTGTTGTACACCTGAAGATCCATCTCGTCGTCGTCGACGAGCTTGGGACTGATCCATCTGTTTTTCAGCCATTGAAACTAAGAGGATGGAAATATTAAGTTAGGACGAAGAATGCGAAAGTTGGAGAAAGACAAGAACCTTTCATCGTCAAAATTGTGGGGGCAAAAGGCTCACAAGGGGCTCCATATTCTCCTTCCAAGGGCTACCCAAGGCCTATCCAAGGGGAAAGCCAGAATGGGAGGCGGGGGTGAGAAGACAGAAGGCGGGGGAAAGAGGGCCACGGGGTCAAGTACGGGAGCCACCCAAAGGTCCTTCTAAAAGAGCCACCTGATTTTGGCTGCTGTAGGTAGGATGTACATAGTTAGTCAATTACCTAGGTACCTACATGGATGACATTATGTACATGACATACGAAGTATGTATATGTAGAGGTAGTACCTTCTACCTTCTACCTTCTAATCCGTACCTACCTTCTACTATGTACCTAGGTATGTATGCCCTACCTTCTTATTTACCTGTTTACCTGTTCCCCACCATTGCACCTGCGCACACTGCATCTCGCAGCGCTCTAGTGCATCTCTTCCAGGGATTCCCGCAGTGAGACAGGGGTCATTTCGGAGGGGAAGGTTTGGGTGGTTTGGGTGGTTTGTGGGGTAACCAACCCGCAACCAACCCGCAGCCAACCCAATCTCCCTAATCTCACCAATCTCTCGCCCGGCAGTACCGTAGTAGGCCGTAGTTACCGACCCTCCTTTTGAGCCAAGCTACTTAAGCCAAGGTACTTTATTTATTACATAGGTATGTATTCAAGGTTACTCCCTCGTGCTACACTCAGCCGCCCTCTCCCTTTAATCGCCAATGGGGAACGCCAATGGGAACACCGAGTGCCCGCATCGTCCTCGTCAACCTACTTGCTTGTTTCGACGATCTGAAGGTTTAGGCGAGCTCCATTAGCGAGTCTTGCCGGCACGTTTCATTTCTGCCCTCTATATTTTAAATCTATACCAAGTACTTTTAAATCTATAAATTTATCTTATAATTGGTCAACCTGTCTGTCTATCATCTAACATCCTTTTTTTCTTCGCTTAGCCGTCCGAGAAAACACGAGACCGGCAGCATTCTAAACTCGCTTGGATAGGCGATGAGGTACGTGGGCGTGGCTGTCGGCTTAGGGCCTTAGTGGTCACGAGGAATCAGATTATATTATCTAAGCAGGTTGGGCGGAGGGTATCTCAAGGCAGTGCTTACGTCCTGATTACTTACATATACGTACATACATGGCATGTCGTATATTATTTGACGAATGTGAGGACACGTATTACTTTTTTACACACGCACTTAAACCTACTCGTGAAACGCCCCTCGCAGTTCTCTATTATACTAGGTTAATCGAGTTGAAAAACGGGTAAGTGTATAGACTTATTTAAAGTTACAGATGTAATAACATATACGAAACATCATTTATATCATTGACGTAAGAGTAATATAGATTAACCAGGTAAGCATACCTATACATGAACTCATCAGTCATGGGTTCATTCAAAAGCTGTTGGTTAAAGGCTTATAAAATACGAATAATTCTAATAATATGGCAAACAACCTTAAATACTTCTATATTAAAAGCTGTACGAAAATACCACTTAGATGATTCACACGGGTATAATAAAGTTGGATCATGCATGTCTTTTATAAAAGACCGAGATATATATTAAGAGCCGACCTTAACATCTCCAAGTTGAGCTCGTAAATGCCATCAATTTTAAATTAGAACCACGGTCACATTGTTGACTTGTCAATCGAAAGTCTACGGACATCCTAATCTGATTAAATATACCCGTTCCCTATAATATATGAAGACGTGGGTCTTCTCTTTGATTACACTTGATGTGACAGGTCTTTTACATCACTTATATCCTAACCACAGGCTACTACAGCTCAATTTTATGCCATATTAGCCAAAATACCTAACTACAATTACTCGGAAAATGATTTGTTTCCGTAATTATGTACGTAATAATGCACTTCACGAATTTAAATTACATGTATTCGGTGATATGTATAAGCAATGGTGCATAGTCAATGATATTATTTGCAGAACTATCACCCCGTCCCCTTTAGAGACTTACATTTCAAGACAACATATTGACTTGACATGAAAGATGAGTAATGAATAATCTGTGCTGCACTTACATTAGTCATCTCTTATACTACTGTTCCCCAGCTGTCTCTGCATTTTCTTTAACAGTAACAAGACTCAAGTCTATCAAAAAAGAAAGTTTTGCAAAGATAGCATGTATGCGCAAGTATAAGAGCCCTATAAAATTATGTACAAGACGACCAATGGCGCTCTCTTTTGACATTAATATCAACTAGAACATACCGTGTTTTATATTCCAGCGAGATTGGCTTTTCCTTTCTTAACTCTCTTCGCAAATTACCTGATCCATCCAGTTCTCTCCAGTAAAGATAGCCCTCCTTAGTGCATTGTGTTGCTTACAACAGGTAGTTAAATATTATCCTCCGTTAAGTTCCCCATTTTCTTAGAATAAATCAGGATTACAGGTGAAACTATGTCATCTACAGGTCGCTATCAGAATGGCTCATCCTCTTGAGCACTCCGCCCCTAAGTAAGTATTATATCTAAAACTAGCTCCTTCAAAATCTAACCGACAACTCCAGAGAACATTTTCCCACTTACAAATCCAGCAAAAGCAGTGTCTTTAGCATATCAAGCATTATTAAGCTTTGTCCCTAATATAAAAGTTGGAATAGTTCTCGATTTAGCTGCTGACATACACTCGCCTCCTGTTCGGGTCGGGACAGTCAAAATGTATGCCTCATATTTTGACTACTCAATAGGCATGCCACATTATTGCTGCATATTTCATTGTCCTAATAATTCAATTCTACAATGCTCTTCCTTCATTACTATTCAACGCTTTTCAGTAATTATACCGAGTCTCATAAAACTTTATAATAGAGCCTAGCTATTTGCCCGGTAAACATCTGAGCGCCCCGATGATTAACCTAAACTACTATACTGCTAACGAGAGCTGTTAGAAGCAGTTTTACATAGATAACTGCACATATAGGAGTAAACGAGGTGACAGGGTCGCGAGAACTGAGCTTCCACTTGTGTACCGTTAATTTTTCTCGGGTAGCGGTCATTGATACCTCTAAACCGTCTTTTTTTGCACTTTTACTTCTCTGTTGACGGTGTATAGCATTGCGGCTCGTATGAAAATCATATAAGAACGGTCTTATAAATAAACATACATACCTAGGCACCTGCAGATGGACTTCTTCGGAACAATCCTAGTATCTAACAATTCCATGTTTCGCACCCTAGGTGCTGCAGTGCTCTATTTGGATACCCTATTTTGAGTTATGTGAGGGATTCGTCATCCCTTTCCGCTTCGCAGATCCAAAACTAAGAAGTCACTAAGGTAGGCAATGAATTAATAGTTATTTAGTATCTTGCAGTATGTAAAAGCGAATAGACCACGGAATTCTATTAATATTGCCATAGAGGTATGATGCGGTTCTGTACTTAGTTGTCCAAGTCATATAGCCATACTCACAATTATAAAAATAGATTTACCCCCACGATTCTCGAGAATCCTCTTTTTTAAACCGCCTTGTTTGTAACAGACTCCCCAGGTAAATGCAGCGTCATTTCGCCCCGGCCAATGCGTAATGTCCTTAAACTACCTGCCCGTGCTTACACTTATGAAGCATAAGGCTACGAGATGCTCAGGAGCACCTAGTAAACCAGTAAATGACAACCTCCATCTATGCTCGCTCGTCCTAAAAGCCCCCTTGTAAAAGCCGGGTACTGAATCACCGTGATCATGATCGCTGATATCAAACATGAATAGATCCTATAAATGCGCCGATCCGCTAGCGCCGGGAGAACCCTCAGTCCGTACTAGTATCAAACCACCACGATATCGTAAAGGGAATAGCTCATCTTGAGCGTGCCGCGGCCGGCTCTGGGGGTTTTTGTGCATAAACACAATGGAATGGAATATAAATGTGTGCTTTAGAGCGTAGTACTGCTTTTCGTACGTTCACCAAGTAAACTTCAACCTCCTCTGGCGTCCAGTTAAATCCGTGGGTAAAAGGCCTGATGGCAAAACCATGCAGGCCGTCGTACATCATATTCCGGCTATATAGGCCGATTTTTGACTGCTGTGGATCTTTAGGCCACGTTCCCAGCGGGGCTTTCAGTATTATCCTTTGGATATTGATGAAGCCCGCGTCCCTCAACCACTCTTCGTACTTTTCCAAGGCGGTAATACAGTCAACGCCAAGAATGTTCATCGCTCCCGCGATTTTGCTAAGGAATTCTGCGACAAGATCGCCCTCGCGCATTGTGTCGTCGTCGCATTGGACGCAGCATTTCAGATCTTGTAACTCGAACCAGCCGCCCGGCTTCAATGTCCTGCACCCTGTAGGTCAACAATCTTGCGGTGAGCAGGAAAAAAACGTGTCGCTGTGTGAATATCTTACTTGAATACCTCTGCCATAAGTGCGGGCCAGTCCCGAATTGTCGATGCCATTTGGCGACCGTGAACATAGTCCAATGAATTTACCGGTTGAAGCCACTCTTCCTCTATATTGTCCACGAGAAATTGGACATTACGGGGTACCCATAAAGGTTGTATGGGGCTCAGATCTATCCCTAATATTTCTGCGTCTGGATACTCATCGCCCACTAGTTGTATTCAAAAGCGAACTTGTTAGTACTGAATTAGATCGCGTAATTTGTAAATCACTTTTAGCTGAAGTGCGCACTTACTTTCTATCGCCCAGATGCCCGTCCCTGTACCGATATCAAGTATTGAGCGCGGGTTGTTAAGAGGCGCAAAGTGTAGTTTGCTGTCGCATAGAAGCATAAACATTGCATGTTGCATATCCTCACGCTCCTGCTCAGCATCGTCGTTGGGAAAGTGGTAACGGCCTTCTTGGTATTTGTGATAACGCCGCGAGTTCTCATAGACATAATCGCGAACTTCGTCGGACATGGATATGGAATCGGCAGAAAGTGAAAGAGTATCGAAAACATCTTCGTCCGTCGACACCGATAGGACCGAATCGGCGTCGATTTGGGGCTGTTCCTGGTCTCTGTTCATCGTAGGCGATAGCTAACTCATCAGGAAGATATTTACGTTCGGTTAATGGTTTTATGATTGGTCTAGTTGGGCTTTAAGACGAGGTTGCATTTTCGTAAAGGAGAACCATTAAACAAGAGGCTCTCTCTTTCTTCTTCTACGTAGATCGGGGGGACTGCGGGAAGTATCTATGGTAGGGTTTTGGTGATCAATAATGGCAACGGATTGGTTCCAGCACTACGGAGAAAAGCCCCGCCAAGATAGCGACCAATATCGAGACGATGGACTATTGGCCATAGATGGAAAGGATCCCCGCTTGCTTGCAGATGGAGGGTGTCGAGACTTGCAATGAGATGCAAGCCGACCTTACCAAAAGTGAGGTGATGAACGTAACTTGGGGCCCCAAGAATAGGAACGCGCCGACCCAAGCATAACCCATTACGACCCAGCAATTTGGAACTGAGCGCATGCGGCGCCTTTCTGTCGGTGAGAGACCAAAACCCGAGCTCGGTTTTGTACCGTAAAGGGATAAGGACAAAACCTAGGAGACAAACTTCCTTGCTCCCATGCTCCCATGCTCCCATGCTCCCATGCTCCCACGCTCCCACGCTCCCATGTTTCCATATGTATTCCCACGTTTTCCATGCTTCCATAGAAGTAAGGAAGATGATAGGTCAAAAAGATTCAAGGCGTAAGATGTGAACAATAATAATGGGGTAATATATCAAACTTTACTGGAGCTACGTTTCACATGAATCCCGGTTCTACGGTACACATGTTGTACGATGGGAAAGAAAAGAAAGAAGTCTTGGTTTCATACGCCTTGGGTCAGGTCAGCTTTGGTGTCTGGGTGGTCTGGGTGTACGTACCTCTCTCCCTAGAGAATACCCGGCAGCCCGGATAGACTTTTTAGTGGACTTATGGGCCTCAATATGTAAGGAAAAGGCTAGGCAAGTCACCACTTAGGTTAGAGCATTTAGACTACCAACCTTAGGTATGTACCTTAGGTAGGTAACTTACATACAGGTACCTACCTACCTACATAGATAAAAGACAGTACTTACTTACCGACCTGCCTCAAATAGATCTCCATACTACGCCAAAACGCATGAATAATTACGCAATTAAGCATTGAGCATTAAGTATCAAGAAACAAAAAGACATGACTATGATATGATTGTCGGGGAATCGATTTGATTAAGGGTATCCTCGGTAACTAATATCGGCGGTACACTTTTTGTATGTACGTACCTCTGACCCAGCTGACCCGTCCGTATGGTAAAGACTTTATGCTGTGTTACCGTGTGGCGTGACCGAATTGGAACGCTTGCTTGGGACGATACATGCATTTAGATTCCGGAACGGCGGGAACGCTTCAACGCGCTTTATGATAGGTAGATAGGTAGTACATACCTAGTATAATCATTTTTTATTTGGTAATCAACCTAACCTACAGTACTACTGGTAATGCTACCCTCCTTTATGTAAGTCATTCTTAAAACAAACTAAATAACTACCTAACCACCTAACCTACACTACATAAGAAAAAAAGATAAGTACGTACATATTCTGTCGACCCATTTCTATGGGAACAAATTGATAGTTTGTAACGCGGTAATGTTAGAAGTGCGCACGGCTCATTATAATGCTCTCGTGCCAAAGTACCTAAGTTAGTTATAGCTATTAATAGCTGAGCTAGGCAGCATGGCGAGGCAAGCTGACAAGGCTTGTAAGTTATAGGCTCACAACAGCTCCCCCCTTTGCCTTAATACATATTAGAACCCAGTTCTTTCGAGCAAGAATTTCGGTAACAAAAAGCCGTTTAAGACATGGGATACACGGGAAGACCATATGCATGTCTCTTACATATATCCCACAATATATCCCACAAATGCGGTTGTTACTCCTGAATACCACACCCCAACCAACGGCAACCAAACTATCGGGTCCAGAAGAGCCCAGACGGTAAATGCGCAGACCGCTATCTTCCCGCTTATACATCCTTTGAGATCCCTCAGCCAATGATCATGCCAGGCGAGCAAGATTAAATAATAATTGGCTGCGAGGGCTGACTTGCAGATCAACCGTTTTAGCCCCCATGTTGTAGTTTTGATGACGACTGACGAAGAAGCTACATCACCGCGGGATGTGATAGCTTGGATTCTTGGATCTGTTAAGGACGGCTACTACCCTACTTACGTTGTGGTTGCAGACCCTAGGTGTTGTATCTTTCAATATATCATTCCCTATGGGGGCTCCTAAATCGCGAAGCGATCGAGGACGGAACAAATCTACAAAAGTCTACGGCTTCAACGTCCAAACCAGCGTTTGCGCGTTGCAATAGACACCAGTCATAGATATGCCTCCACGTATCTGTCTATGAACGCAGTCTGTATGCCACGTCAAACCCCCTCTCCATCACCGTCCTCGCTGTCACGATAATTACGAGTTGATCGACCTTCCTACTATAAGTCGACCTATTGAGAAACACTAAGTTGGGGGAGCGGCGTCAGTCGCCTGCAAGTAATAAGAACACATATACAGAAGCTACTGTCATTCATTAGCTATGTCAGACCGCCAATTTAAACGTACCAACATTCGAGTACAGATATTGCATTGGATTGGTGCATCGCCTGTCTCCGGAATTGCTGCTGTGGTCCTCTAGGCAACAACTGGAGACAACAACGTTAGTATTTACAGAAATATACCAATCATACATCGATATCTTGTATTCTCGACGCTGGTACCCTATTCCCATCGAGCGGCCTGTCAGGATTCTAGATGGGACATCAAGAAGAAAAAGAAAAGGATACTTTCAGTATGTAGGCATACAACGAAGTCGTTTCCTTGCTTCTTGCTCCACCTCATGACACAACCTAATTACCATGAAGTCCGGCTTAGCCTCGCTAAACTAATAGCTACGTGGAAGTTTCTCCTCTCAGCTTCATACCTAATCATCTGTCTAGGAATACGATGACTTAGGAGGACAACACAATAGTACCTAAGACGACGAAATTCTAAGGATGCTACGAAAATTAATCTAGGGGCTTCAGCGTCCTAGCCTCGCACGTATGTTCCATATATACGGGCAAGCAAACGACCCCTAAATCCGAATATATTCAATAGTACAACACCATGAGAACAAGGTATCTATCTGGCCGTGAAAAAACGCCGACTGAACAGGGGCATTCCACGCCAACGCGGAGGACAGCCGAGTACATACCTACCTAAAACAACTAGCACCTAGAATCCCGGATGCTCCCCGCTCCTCGGAAACGATCACACGTGGCCTACGCGACCAGAGTCCGAAGAGCTCCGCTCCCATGGCCAAGCTATCGAGATGTGTACGATGTCCAATATACTTACCTGGCTAACTCACCGCTCTTCGCTGCTTCTGGCATTCGACTCAGGATAATTGGATATCGAGTCGGGGAATGTAATGGGTAGTAAGGCCCTATATTACTACAAACATCGAGCCTGATGAACTCCACCCGTACATACAGATATTGATAGATACAATACCCTCGACAACCGGCAAATGCTACCGCGGGGCGTGCCTCCTTGTCCCCCTTCGGCTATAACTCATGCTAACTTGTTGTAATCTATGGATCCCTCCACCTTCACTAATCATAGCCACCTCTCCCTGGGGCGCTTTTAATGCGCCTTTCTATGAAGATTAGGGGTTGTCTAATATAAGCTATAGCCTCATTGTATCGCGTCTTGCCTAATAGAAGTATATCATCATGGTACTATATCTCATAAACTTTAATCATACAAACCGATGTCAAACTGCCCGCGTGCTGCGAGTATCCTCTGCCATTACGATGTTGTTTTCTGGTCTTTGTTCATGTCCACGGAGTTCGTCACTGTCGTAGGATCCGGGTGCTCTGGATCGACTAGCCGCTACGGTAATACGTTGTGGAGTCGGTTTTGCTTGCACAAGTGTTGTGATAGGAATTATTAGTGAATTTTGTACCGCGGCCTCGTCATCCTGGAAACCCTCTCTGGGGACTTTATGCTGTATCATATGTACCTCCTCAGCCAGGCGTGCGCTCAGGGGCGGTCGCATGTTATCCATACCCAGGCTAGCTAATTGGCTTTCTGCAGCCGCAGACCCGCGCTTCATTGTATCGATTTGTTGTTCGAGTGCCTGTAGGTCTTCGTAGCCTCCTTGTATCGGGAGAATCTCAAGCTCGGGGTATTCCAAGTGTCCGTCCAGCTTCTGTCGAGTATGGTATGTTTCTGAGGAAGCCCGATTTAGAGTTCCATGAACAACTCTGCTTAAACCCCCTTTCACAACTCTACCAAGCTGAGCGGATAAACTTCGCGTAGGGGTAACGTGTCTCTTTGATGACTCGCCAAGTCTATCCGTAGACCACGTCGTACCACTACCATTTGATTCTACTCGAACTGCGAAATCTCTCGGGATCACATTATCTTCTTCTCCTGCCGGCCCCGTTCTCTGTTGGCGTGTATGTGAGGGCCATTTTGCCCATGATGCAGGAGGTGTCCGGAATCTCCATAGAGCATGGCTTTGCGGCTCCGTTTTCGGTTCGTCCTGGGGCTTCAAATCTTGATCATTCATCAAGTTTACCCATTCTCTGAGGACTGTACTAGATATGTCTGATTGTTGACTTCTATTGTTTTCGTGGCGAGATGGTGGTTTAAGAGACGAACCTTGTTCTTTTCTTGGCTTCGGGTGGAGTATATGATCGATATGAGTGGTTTTTTGATACCCTAGAGACTCTAAAGAATTCACCTCTTGCCGTCGAATTTTGGGGATGTGCCCATCAAATACAGCAGTCTGTTGCCGCGGGTCCACAGAGTTTGCAACATCTTCAGGTTCCTATCCTTGAGACGAGGTCACTTGCTTTCTGTTGACAGTACTCGTACTTACTTTATGTTGCCCAAGGCGAGCACCTTCAGCGTCTAGATTCGGTTCACTCCTACACTTGGTGTCGCGTACACTATACCGTCGTAAATCTGGAGTTGGATATTTCGCTATTTTGTGAATCTGTAAGTGAAACTTAGCTAGTATGGAGTTCTTGGAAATTATCGAAGTTCTGGTCCTGGGTTCACTAAATTCCTCTCGGAACTTGCTGACCATCGGAGCGGTAGTATCACGGCGGGGATGAGTTCGTCCGAATCGCTTTTCAATCGATCTAAGCTCAGTCTCTCGTTGTCGGAAACTTGCCGTATCTGAGACGGCTGCTGAGTTTGTCTCCGCCGTAGGACGTTGTATTTGCCGAGTTCCTTGTATAGCCACGTCTAACGCTGAGGCGTTGTTAGGAGCAGTCTTGTACGAGCTGACGTCTGACTTCTCGGCATCTGTCGTACGATTGGACGATGTGAACCCTAGATATTAATGTTAGACACCATGCTGATACTTCATATAGCAGACAAACGCACGATTGAGTCCTAAGAATGGAGCCACCATCTTCCGGCCTCCCAGAAACTCCATCAGGCTCAAACGAGACTCTTTTTCCACATTCTGGAAACTATTGGGTTTGGTGGTGTACCGTGAAGATGCGTAAAAAGATGAAGAGGCTTCTTGAGGCTGGTCAATTGGCTTCAAACCTTGGCCATCAAAGGCATCGCTAGGTCTCCTCATAGACCGTTGCAACTGTTGCAACTCGCTAGGCCAATTACTTAGCATCTCAACTAATTCGACTCTTGTATCTTCATTTGAGTTGCGTGGCTGTACTTCTAGAGGACTATGCCGCATTCCAGATACACTGTCTAAAGCGTTTTGAGGGCCGCTAACACCAGAGCTTTCTGGAACGATCCGCTGTACCATATCACTCGTCTTTCTACTTGGTGTAGTTGACGCCGATTGCAACTCTTGGCTCCGTAACCATATATCTAATGGCGAATCTTGGTTAAAGCTTGTGTCTTCAAGACCTCCACTGTATAGACTTTCAGAATTTTCCGTGTCGCTTTGGATATGTTGCTGACATTTGCCTAGGATCAATTTGTCGTGAACTCTATCCTCACCTGGTTCATCGTTCGTCGCGGGCCCTTTGATACATAGCAGATTGTCTTCAACTTGGCTCATACTTTCATCTTCTCTATCAATTATACCGTCTCGGGTATTGATTTCAGCGAGCTCATAGGTTTCGTCAGGGTTAATCGCCTCGGGTACCCCAATGTACCTCGCCAGTTGCTCGGCGCTGTAGGAAAGTCGCCATGAACAGAGGGATTCCGAGCCTCTATCACTCGGTATATGAACGGGAGTTAGCTGGGGAGAAGAGGGAAATCGTGGTAAGGAGTTGCGTGCCCTCACGGCTCCACGACCCTCTAGACTGGTGCCATCGTGAGCTCGAGAGGCTGAACCAGAACCGGGATAGCTACACCGGCGAAGGGAAATTCCTGGTTGAGAACGGCTGGCCGGGAGAGCAAGGAGCATAACACCCGGTGAGCCACAGTCATTATCCCGAGGACTAGTTTCGCTCACATCCAAGACACAAAATTCTATATTATCGCGCGGCCCACCACGAGGAAATCCGACGTTAGCGGTGCTGCACGGTTTCGATTCTTCAGTATTTCCCGTTTTCGTCTCGACCTCTTCTTGTTCTTTTTCACTTTTCAACTCCTCCTGGATTCTTTTTCGCATTAGTCGCTTCAGTTCAGCCCGCCGTGCGATCTCCCCATCGCTTGTACCAAGAGATTGTTGCGAATGTCTTTTAGATTCGGACTTTTGAGACAAGCGTCTAATAAACTTGGTTCTAATAGCTCCTAGAGTACCCGTGCTAGAGTTTCTGGTACTCCGTACCAGTTCATCATCATCCGAATCTTCGATTTCGATAATAGTAGGATCTACCGTAGCCTCCTGTATTTGGTTATGTGAAAGCGATGGTGTTTCCTTAGCTACGATCTCTGGTGGCGGTAGTTCAAATCCAGATGTAGGGAACGATGTACTGGATAACTTCACACGTGGCGGGCGAATTGGAAGTTCAAATACGTCCTGACCAGTTTCTCGGCCTGCCGTCCGCTGGGTACGATAGCAACAGAAAATGGACATTCTCAATAGTGTCCAATTGAAAGTGAATGGATTTTGGTTAATATCTGTCATGGATTTCCAAGAAACACTCGGAAGCCATATAACCAAAGTTGGATAGGGGGCCAGTACCTAACATTGAAAATGGCTTCGATACATTTGGTGTCGGACCATTCAACTTTACTTCAGATCATCCAGATACCTACGAGTAATTAAGTACATATATGTAGCTCTTTCTACAACGGAATTTATCGCCGAGAAGAAGCTACCATCTGATAGTGAGTTCAAGGAAAGTGGTAGACTTATGGGAGTCTATCTATGTGGCTTCCCCTTATTGCGGCGAGATAACACAGTCTCTCCTCTATTGCATTGTTCTGACCATACATCATGTATCATGAGACTCAAAGATACCCAGGATTTTATAATCTCTCCCTGTCACCGACTCGGTGGTAACTGATTGTTTTTTCTTCTCGAATACTCAACATGCCGCGGTTCATATTCTGGTTAAACCCGCGCCATCTCTAGCTTAGGTACCTACCTAGGTAGATAAACATGGCTTGGTATTGATGCTCAAGTTATACGCTCACGATATAGAAGGTGCTTTATATTTAGACACGCTGTCGGAAGTCAATTATAAAACTTGTGATTTCTACTCGTAATCTTGTAACTACCTGGAATTGACGTCAAAACTCTTAACACTTCTGGACGAATTGATTTGGATTCTTATCTTACCTGCATTATGTAGACTAAAATCTGACGAGAATAATACAAAATGTGGGTTTGGCCATCATTAAACTTGGATAGACTCAACGCTTTGAAATAAGATATACGCTAAGAATAGGCCGAACGTCGATCGTATATTGCGCGGTAGAGCGACAAAATTGACATATCGATGTTGATTTTAGCAATTGCCAGAATCCACTTAAGGACATAGTGCCTCGATGCGGCTGTTGGTTACTTAACCTAGATAGATGCAGACTTATGATTTATTTATTAGGTACCTAGGGTAGGTAGGTAGTAGTTAGTCCGGTAGTAGCCTGTAAACTAATAATACGACTCTGATGTGAAGGAATGTAACCGGGACCGATCGGGTGCGGTGCTATTATATGCATCCAGGAGACTGGTTCGGCCGAAGCGGCATTGATTACCTAGGGTGGCATCATGGATGCGGAACAAGGGAACAAGGGTAGCAGATTGATGCCATTGATGCCATTGATGCCATTGACACCTAGGATTTTTACATATTCCACGCGCGAAGGATTACTTGGCCCGCTTGGATTTGAATATGTAAGGTATCGGGTCGGGAGCCGAGTTGTGTCGTCCGGAGAAACATAGAAATTGTGGAGATACAGTAGATTTAATACATGGAGTGCATTTCTGTTCTGCACGGGTCGGTGAATTAGTTTGCTATTGGAACCCCGAGTCCGCAGACTAAAGATGTACCTATGTTATTGTACCTAATTGTTTAGCAGAAGGCGTGCTACAACTCGTTCTTTACGTGAGGTATTAACAGCATGACAAACAACCTTGGAACCTTACATTGATGTACTATGTAAACGTTGAACCTTATCTTACTGCTTACTTAGCGACGAGGGGCACAGTGGGAAGGTGGACAGGGGGGGTTTACCAGCCTCAACCTTCCAACCAAGTCAACCAAGTCAACCTAATGGATGTTAAGGAAGCCATGGGGGGTTATTGATGGAGTATCTGCTCCCCGCTTTCGGACCCTGAACACATCCTGTTGGATAGAGCTAGTGCATGTTTAGTGGCTCTTGTTTGGTTCTGTTTGGTCAGCTCATAGCACGACAACAGAGAAAAAAATTGTTAACCCCTCATCAACCAGCACCAACCATGCATTCGACCCTTAGGTATCTTAGGTATCTTAGGTATATTAAACCAGCAACGCTCCAGATCTTCTTCTACTGGTCTCTCTACTCTGAGCTCACATAAGAACCCCACCTTCACCGCTTACTTCTGCTTACGCCTTTACGAATCCTTCCTCTTCCTCTTATCATCCTTTTCTTCCTTAAATTCCTTTACCCCTCCTCCAGAGACCGCTGTCACATATCAATTGATCCAACCCTCTTTACATATAGAGAGTTGGAAGTAGCAGTCTGTCTTTCTCGTGAGTCTAGACCTGACACCTCTTTCTCTACACTCTACTCCGGAGAGAGAACATCTCTAACATCGTCAAAGAAAGCTTATCCCCCCCCAGATACCTCGAACCACCTTCAAGATGGTTCAATCAGCAGTTCTGGGTTTCCCCCGTATGGGTGTGAACCGTGACCTGAAGAAGGCAACTGAAGCTTGTAAGTTGCTCTGTCGGCCTTTGCCGTCGTACTAAATATTGCTGCTCAAGATTGCATTGCTAACCTCCTCCAAGACTGGGCTGGCAACCTCTCCCAAGCTGACCTCCTCGCCGAGGCCAAGCGTCTTCGTCTTGCCCACTGGAAGATCCAGAAGGATGCCGGTGTAGATATTATCCCTAGCAATGACTTTGCTCTCTACGACCAAGTCCTCTCTCACATCCAAGACTTTGGTGTAAGTTACCAATCAGACTTGACCGCTACCCGCTATGCATTAGCTAATATGTAATCCCGCAGGCCGTTCCTGAGCGATATTCCAGCGCTAACCTCGACCGTGTCGATGAGTACTTTGCCATGGGCCGTGGTCACCAGAAGGGTGGTGTCGATGTTCCCAGCTTAGAAATGGTAAAATGGTTTGACGCCAACTACCACTACGTCAAGCCTACCCTACAAGACAACCAGACCTTCAAGCTCACCGCCAACCCCAAGGCTGTTGTTGAGTTCCTCGAGGCTAAGGAGGCTGGTATCAACACCCGCCCCGTACTGCTCGGTCCCGTGTCCTTCCTCCACCTAGGCAAGGCCGACCGTGGCCAGAGCGTCAACCCCATTGACCTTCTTGACAAGCTTCTACCTGTTTATGAAGAGCTTCTCGCTAAGCTGAAGGAAGCTGGTGCCGAGACTGTCCAGATTGACGAGCCTGTCCTCGTCTTTGATCTGCCTGCCAAGACTAAGGCCGCTTTCAAGCCTACCTACGAGAAGTTCGCTAGCTTGGCTGCCAAGATCCCTAGCCTGGTCTTCACCACCTACTTTGGTGACATCGTCCACAACATTGACCTCCTCCCCAAGGATGTCTACGCTGTCCACATTGACCTTGTCCGCAACCCTGAGCAGCTTGAGACCGTCATTAGTGCTCTTGGGCCTAAGACTACCCTCTCTGTCGGTCTTGTCGATGGCCGAAACATCTGGAAGACCAACCTGAAGCGTGCCATTGAAATTGCCGAGACTGCTATCCAGAAGCTTGGCAAGGACCGCGTCATCGTTGCCACTTCCAGCTCTCTCCTCCACACTCCCCACACACTCGCCAGCGAGAAGAAGCTGGACCCTGAAATTGCTGACTGGTTCTCTTTCGCCTCTGAGAAAACCGTTGAGATTGCCATCATTGCTAAGGCTGTTACCGAGGGACCCGCCTCTGTTCGAGAGGCTCTTGAGGCAAACGCCAAGTCTCTGAATGCTCGTGCTACCTCGAAGCGAACAAATAACCCTCAAGTCAAAGAGAGGCAATCCAAGATTACTGCCTCAGACTACAACCGAAAGTCTGAGTTCCCATCCCGAATTTCGCAGCAGCAGAAGAAGCTTAACCTCCCTCTCTTCCCCACTACAACCATTGGTTCTTTCCCCCAGACCAAAGAAATCAGAGTGCAACGAAACAAGTTCACCAAGGCAGAGATCACGGAAGCTCAATATGACAAGTTCATTGAGCAGGAAATTGACTCCAACGTCAAGATCCAAGACGAACTCGACCTAGATGTCTACGTCCACGGTGAGCCCGAGCGAAACGACATGGTTCAGTACTTCGGTGAGCGTTTGGACGGCTATGCCTTCACCACGCACGCTTGGGTCCAGAGCTACGGTTCACGATGTGTGAGACCTCCTATCATCGTCGGTGATATCTCTCGCCCGGCCCCCATGACTGTCAAGGAGTCCAAGTATGCCGTGTCTGTCTCCAAGAAGCCCATGAAGGGCATGTTGACTGGTCCTGTTACCTGCTTGAGATGGTCTTTCCCTCGTGATGACGTTCACCAGTCCGTCCAGGCTGAGCAGCTTGCTCTAGCCCTCCGTGACGAGGTTGTTGACCTCGAGAAGGCTGGCATTGATGTCATCCAGGTTGACGAGCCCGCTCTTCGTGAGGGTCTACCTCTCCGGTCCGGCAAGGAGCGCCAGGATTACCTTGACTGGGCTGTTAAGGCCTTCAAGCTCTCTACCGTCGGTGTCGAGGATTCGACTCAGATCCACTCGCACTTCTGCTACTCCGAGTTCCAAGACTTCTTCCACGCCATCGCCGCTCTTGACGCCGACGTGCTGTCTATTGAAAACAGCAAGTCCGACTCGAAGCTTTTGGGCGTTTTTGTCGACGAGGCTTACCCTCGTCACATTGGTCCCGGTGTCTACGACATCCACTCCCCGCGTGTTCCCAGCGAGGAGGAGATCAAGGTCCGCATCGAAGAGATGCTTCAGTACCTTAAACCTGAGCAACTCTGGATCAACCCTGACTGTGGTCTCAAGACCCGTCAGTGGAAGGAAACTAAGGAGGCGTTGGTCAACATGGTCAACGCAGCCAAGTTCTTCCGCGCCAAGTATGCCAAATGATTGTCTCCCATATGAGGAGGCCGGCGTTTTCATTTTTACGAAAATTGATGATAATTGCATGAAGATGTGGGGAGTTGCCTGCTAAAAATTTCCATTGGGAACTGCATAATCGATTTCAACATCGGCGTTTTTACAGGACTGGGTTCTCAAAGGGGGATCTATACCAGAAAAGTTCTACAGGAAAGATTGGCGGCATTCGGAAGTATTCAACACTAGGTAGGCAGGCATATAAAGGGCGGGAAAGAATTATACCACATGGTCCATCAACCGGGCCTGGGGAGTAGGTGGCGTTCTTGCATTTAGTCTGCTTAGTGCAGGAAGAATCGTTTTGGCGATCAGATGTAGATGTATGAGCAAGTATCCCAATTCAACTGGGTGATGCTTGCGGAAGAATCGAGTCTTCCTCAAACAGTATTTCTCTAGTCCGAACTATGCCGCAAGTGAAAGTGAACTTATTCGGGTATGCTAATTGAACTTGTAATCGGTGCTAATAAAAATTCGCCATGTAGGACCGGAGGACCGAGGCGAGCGACATGGGAATTTCGAATGTGGCGTTTTATTAGTTACGCCATGCGCATGAAGATATGTGTGCAATTACCGACAACTCTCAAGAAATTATTCCTTCTTTAAATTCTTTTTCTTTTCTGCCTAATGGCGCTTGGTGACGAAATGACAGTTGCTGAATTATTAGTGAAACAGTAAGTCAGCCCCTTTTTCTCCATATTGTTCGGCGGTGTTTTAGCAATAAGAATAATGAGAGATCCACCCAAGTGGGCTCCTTTTTCTTTATTTTGCCCGAATTTCCTGATTTCAAGCCAGCCTTATCCTAGTCCCGCGCATATTTCTGAATTCAGCTGCTGATAATTTCACCAATCTCAATGAGGTAACCTTCGGCAACCTTCGTTAATTGAAGGATTGGGACCCTGCGTGTCTAAAAGACCTTGTCAGCATGGACCAATTAAAAGACTAGGCGAATGCTAGATCTTTAAAAGACCGTAATTAAAGAGTGGATTGGGCAGGTCGACGGTTAATTGACGTCGGCTACCACATGGAAAATGGAATGGAAAGGATCTTTACTGCAGGACTTCACCAACAAATTAATCCTACATACTTACAGAGAGCACCACAACGCGAGGGCGAGAAGGAGGAAAATACACAGAATATGACATGTGGCTGTCTTCCTCGCAGAGAAAGAAGAAAAAACGGCAACGAGGTTCGTGGAACATTCTACAAGAGCCTTACCGCTTTTACACATTACAAGGACAGGCGTGGCGCCAAGGGGCTTGTTTGAGATCCTTTGATGAGCGTGTGGTCTAGAAGTCAAAGACCATTGGCATAGTCGAATCATCCTCGGCTCAAGATTAAATGAGATTAAGTGCGATTTTGCGAGGCGCCCTTGATGCAATACATACTGAGCTGGAAACCGAGCTGGAATGCGCCGAGCGTGTCACGACTGGTCCTCCCTGCATAATTCGTCTCCTATGTAGGCACCGCGGTCTTGACTACTAGGTATGTATTCCGTACGAGGAGTCTCAACCCATGTGTTGCTCGGCGGGATCTTCTGCAGCGTCACGTCCTGGTTAGCCACGAGGATTGCGTTACTTGGCTTCGCGCATCATTTCGCGGGATCGTATTCTGGAATCTGCTCTGGAATCTGTTCTGGAATCTACTCTGGAATCTACTATTCGCGGTTCTGTGCAGGCCTGTTTTACACTATAGCATGGTCTCACAGCATGATGAGTTTATGATCTACGATTGCTAGCTGTATTCCACGTGTTTACCGCTACATACCGCTACCGCTATCGCGATTGTAAATGCAGTTAGGGAGTACTCCTAGGATATCCGCAGCGCATATGAGCCAAGCCGAATCATTAACACATATCGATACGTGCTTCGCTAGTGAAAAGAAAACCAAAAACCAAAAACCAAAAACCAAAAAATCAAACTACTTACTTTTTACCAAAGAGATCAAGATGATCAAGATGATTTTATATTACCCATCTGATGACGCTACTCGCGCGGCGCTTACATCGCAGATCATCAAGCTAATCGAAGATGTGCCGATCGCCAAAATTATTCAAACGTCTTACCTCAACCACTTAATCTCGTCCCGACTTTTTACTTACCAACCCACGATCAGACGATGTACCTGAAGGCACCTAGGTATTGTACAATAAACTTCAGTAAAAAAGATTCATGCAGCGCGCCGTTCTGCGTCGTCATTGTCGCACCAGCTGCGTACGTAAGGCTTTACTGGGTCATGGCTGGCTACTGAAAGCCTCAGCTAGCCATGATTCTCCAATTCTTATTGGCTTCTTTGCCGGTTTCACCATGTTGTAATCCGTACCTGCGTTTTTAACCGACAGGGGTCGCGATAATGGTGCGTGGGGCTCAGGGGCACAAGTGGCACAGGAGAGCAACACATTTTCTCATTTTCCCTCCCTTGCTCAAGCTTGTTGTCCTTCTCTTTCTCACCCTGTCACTTTCCCCCCCATCCCCTCTATCCCCGGTCCCTAACGACATTTTACCACATTTACCAGGCCCAACATCATCATGTGGGTCCCGGCGGTCCTCCCTAATAGGCCGCGCTCACCATCAACAACATGACGGGGCTAGGGTATGGGTATGCTTGGGTATGCTTGGTCGAAGACTTGTCTCCCCCGGGCTTCTTCACGCTAGCCGCCAAGGTAAGGAGTCGGTCCTATAGGATCTGTACACACGGTAATGAAGTACGAGTAGTGTAAAAAGGCTCACCACCCTCCATTATCGTCAAGTGTCTCTCTTTTCTCCCTTTCTTTCCTCACCACCAGCGTGTTTCTCTCGTTTCGAGTCTATCTCAAGTCTCTCTTTTCTCTTCAACGTCGTCGGTCAAACTCTAGTCCCTTTCTGCGCGAAATCGACTTTCGCTCATTGATACCCGCATTGCTTATTGCATACGTCCACTCTTTCGACAGCAACGAAGTATATACTCTGCGAGATCAGACTAAGAACACCCTTTGTCAAACACACTTAGACAATCGTAAACCGCAAATAATATCAAGATGAAGTCCGCAACTGTAGCTTTCGGCCTCTTCGCCGGTATGGCCTCGGCTTCTTACCACCAACCCCGTCATTTCCACTGGCGACGAAATGATACCGCTCCCGGGTACCCCGTTGAATCTTCAACCACCCTAACCGTCGCCATTACCACCGTCCACACCATCACCTCGTGCGCCCCTACTGTCACGAACTGCCCGGCTGCCACCGGCAACAGCACCGGCCCCGCTGTTGTCACCGAGGTCATCGACCTCACTACCACTGTTTGCCCTGTGACTGCTATCGAGTCCGTTTCCAAGTCTATAGTCGGTGCTCACAGCAGTGGTCTCATCCCCGGCTCCACCCGCACCGTCACTTTTACTCCCGCCCCTACCACCTCCACCAGTGGCAACTCTCCTGAGGCTACCCAGCCCAGCAATGGCGCCGGTGTTTCTGTTTACCCTACTATCAGCACCGTTGACCAGACCGTCAGCATCACTGTCGGCCCTGAGAGCTCTCGATCTGTTCTGGTCACCACCCTAAAGTCCACTCTTACCCAGATGGTTACCGTTACTGCTGTTCCTATCCCCGAACCTAGCTCAGGCAGCGGTAACAACAACAATGGTAACGGCTCTGGTTCCAGCTATGAAGTTAGCAGCGAGGCCACTACCACCACGACCCGAACTTCCACCGGTACCCGCACCGTCACCGTTACTCCTGTCGAGACCGCCACTGCCACTGGCGTCAAGGCCGAGGAGACTGGCTCTGGTAACAGTTCCGGCAATGGTAACGGCAACGGCAACGGCAACGGCAACGGCGCTGGTGAGTGCGTTGCTACCACTGTCACCGTTACCGAGACCCAACCCGCCAGCACGGTCTACATTACTGCCCCTGCTGCTGAGCCTACTGGTGCTAAGGCCGTCACCTCCGAGTCTGCCCCTTCATCTGCCCCCGCGTCTGTCCCCGCTTCTGCTTCCGAGTCTGCCCCTGCTGCCACTACCAGCACCCCTTCGACCGGCAACACCGGCAGCGGTGAGGGTGAGGGCGAGGGCGAGGGCGAGGGCGAGGGTGATGACTGCCCCCCTGAGGAGAGCGAGACTGGCGTCGTAACTGCTACTGCCACCGCAACTGTTGTCCCCTACCCCACTGGCAGCGGCAACGGAAATGGAACTGCACCTATCTTCCCTACTGGCACTGCGCCCAGTGTCCCTATCGGCACTGGCTCTGCCCCTAGTGCCCCCATTGGTACTGGCTCTGCTCCCAGTTACCCAACCGGCACTGCCATCCCCACCGTCATCCTCCGGTAAATCGACGCACGTTCTGCTCTGTAATTACAATACCCCGAACTGTAGCATAACATGACGAGGGACGACTGCACGACACGTTTTTGAAGCGCCGTTTCATGGCGTAGAAGAAATAGAGCAAACATTTTCCTAACTTTTCGGATCAGTTTCTACAAGAAAGTGTCTTGGATTACGCGGTCTTGGCTGATTCTCGAATCCCCGTTTCCGGTCTGGTCGCTAGGAACGTGGGAAGAAGGCTGATTGGTATCTTCGGCTATCTACTAGGAGCTCGCCGTGCACGACTGACAGTGCGCGTGTTGAGAGGCCATATGCCCGCCTTCATTATGTTCTTGTGTATTTAGTGTAGTGTGTAGATGAAACCATTTAAATGGAGATATATGGAGCTTTAATTTGTTTTACATACCTAATCTTGTTGAGTTAATGCAGTAGTTATGTGAGGTTATAATATAGTATGATACATTTTAGAACCATGTAACCTAGACTTCGGCGATGTTCGATGAATGCGATGTTGTTTTAAGTATGACGTCGCATATGATTACGATTTGACAAGTAATATACCCTGTTTCTGTTCTCTATTCTTTGAAATAAGTGTCAGTCTACCCGATCAAGGAGAGCTGCTGTCTTACTAAAGCAAACGACCCGAATCTGTCTTTTATGTTACCAGGCAAAAAAGTGTGAGATTTTCTCCTAGTCTAGCTGACATTTGCCTTATAACCACGCAACTTCATTTACTATATCATATCTGCATGACAGCTGATCACTGAAATCTTCTAGTGGTCTAACCAAGGAGGACACATATATATATCACGATAGCTTCAGCACTAATACTCGCTGCACCTAGGGTCTAGTTTATTCCAGATTCATCATGCCACGCTCTTATATTTCGTCGCATTATTACTAATATAATGGCTACTCTAAAGCCTATTTCAATTGCATAGAGTTTTATAGTCGATCCCATTGTCATATGCGATGGACCTAAAAGGGATGCAAATAACGTCGCTGTTGCGCAAGGAACTCTCAACCTAAGCTAAATCGATGGCCATACACACATACCGAAGACATTTTTCGTTCTACACGCCTCGGATGATATCCTGATACTCGCTCTGTTTCTATATATATGAAAGTAATACCTGTAGTATAGTGTCATTCACCAGCTGGAACAATATTTTAGCTCGCCGTATGTACTTCATGCCAAGGTGGTCTCCGCATCCTTCAGCACTATGAGGGTTAAAGGATCTGCCATGCGCAGCTGCAAAGCAGAAGATACATCTGGAGCTATCATTTGCTCATCTAGGAACGACTGGGTTCAACTCGCCGCCCTGGACGCCTACTATATCATATCATATCATATCCGAAGCAACCGGCATCGTAATCGCCAACCTAGTAGCCTAACAATATAACGCAGGTTTTAACCCGGGTACGCCCGTTTACAGCGGAGCAAGGGGCCTTTGCTAAGTCTTACGCGCGCTGACATAAATCTCTTTGGGGAAGCCGTTTGAGATGGCTGGAGCCGATACCTCAATTCCAGATTCACCTTGAGTAGTTTTAACGATGTTACTTAGTGGCTGCTATATAAAGGCGTCGAGACACTCGGTTTCAAATCGAAGATAGGCACTTAGAATCCCGTTTTGTGTTTCTATCATTGTCTACAACTTGGTCTATCACATCGAGGTTTATTCTCCAGATAGACGTTATTTGTCTAATATTATTATCTTGTTATCTTTATTAATATTGATATTATTACTTGTTGCTTACGAAACGCGGGGGGGGGGGGGGCGGGCGCGGGGGGGGGGGGGGGGGGGGGGGGGGGGGGGGGGGGGGGGGGGGGGGGGGGGGGGGGGGGGGGGGGGGGGGGGGGGTG